>NW_028171803.1:0-27624 GCF_963971535.1 Notolepis coatsorum
AATGTTGCCGTCTCTCTGCTTTCTCAGTTCTTCGCTTGATATAATTAATACAAATGTCCAATATAACGGAATTCGTTAGCTCATAAAAATTTGATTATAACAGACTGCTGTTTAGTGTCGGACCGACTGCCCACATACGCGGTCTATTTTTATTTCAAGTCAGCAGCAGCACGGAGTATCGAGGGACTTATTTTATTTGGAATATATTAATGACTGTATACGCAAAAGTAGCCTAGTTTTAAGTAATACTATTATAAATCTACATGCCTTGAGGATGCCATTCTTTATATAGCCTGCCTATCAATTGTTTTAAAGCTTAATAAACTATGACCGGAATTAATCTCATTTGTCCGGTAGATTGAAATCTTGCAGGTCACGGAGACCGGCAACAATTTTTTCTAACGGAAACCCTGGTGTGTGTGTGTGTGTGTGTGTGTGTGTGTGTGTGTGTGTGTGTGTGTGTGCGTGTGCGTGTGCGTGTGTGTGTGTGTGTGTGAGAGAGATCTTTGGCTGGTGAAAATGCTGAGTGGCTAGTGATTTTGGAAAACCACTAGCCACAGTGGCTGGTGAGCCAAAAAGTTAATGTCAAGCCCTGCTTGTGGCAGAAAGTAACATTGGTAAAAGGCCTCAGAATACATCAGGGAAGGAAGAGGTGCTGGTAGAGGGAGAGTGAGGGTTGACCCGACCGCATTGCTCAGTACTTCTTGAGAAGTCAGTCAGTTGAAGTCCAGCGACAGGTAGAAAACCACAGCTTGCAGGATATCAGTAACCTTGTCACTGAAGAGGAGGGGGAAAGCACGGTAGGAGGGGATATAGATGGTACTGAGGCATGAGAGAAGAGCTGTAGGAGGATGTAGATGGTACTGAGGCCAGAGAGAAGAGCTGTAGGAAGATGTACAGTAGATGGTACTGAGGCCAGAGAGAAGAGCTGTAGGAGGATGTAGATGGTACTGAGTAGGGGTGGACGGTATGGTCTAAAATTTATATCACGGTATAATTTGAAGCATAGACGGTAACGGTATATATCACGGTATCATCGTTTTTGATAATTTTTTATTTTTTTTATTTTATATATATATATTTTTTTATATAAAATATATATATTATATAATTAGACTTGTACTGGTATTATCTGCGAGACATCGCCACCACGCAACAAGCTCCACTGTCTGTGTGTACTCTAGTAGCCTCCAGCTACGGCCAGAATTCTCCGGAGCTGCACCTGGACCTATACTCGAGTAGCCTCGAGCAGAGCTACGGCCAGGATTCTCCGGCGCTGCACCTGGACCCTATTGTATTGGTATTATAACGTTAGCAAGCCCTCAGCTCGAATACGCATCGAATCAGTGTTATAAGACATTGATATCATGAGCTATCTGTAGCTACTGCATATATAACGTTAATACAACGCCTCAGTGAATTATTTAGTTCAATGGGACATTTCGTTTTGAACGGTGAACTAACTTGTGTTAACGTGAGCTAACAGGTAGCATACACGTCTCTAGTACTAGACTTTGTGGAGCGTTTGTTGATGTCAGGAGCTATCGGTAGCTGGCCGACTAGATACCGTTCGGTTAGACAATGCCCCATCATGTATTAAACTAAAAGTGAATAGTTGACTGGGTCATTTTGTAACGGTAGCTAAGCTAACGTTAGCTCAGGGAGACGCCGACAGCTCCCGTGTCCCGTCCCACTAGACTACTAGACCCGTGTTTACATGCGTGCGGTAGGGGCTGGCACGCCCACTGGGCGAAGCCTCCTAAATAACTTTTTCCAGTTCGCACATATCTATTATCTATGACTAATTCTATCTATTTTTAGGGGCAAATGCCAGTGAAATAGTCGCGCTGTGGTTACATGACGTCATTGCTATTTTAGAGCTGCACTACCGGTTACACGGTATACTCAAAATCCATACCGTAGAGCAAATTCATACCGTTTATACCGTATACCGTTTATACCGTCCACCCCTAGTACTGAGGCCAGAGAGAAGAGCTGTAGGAGGATGTAGATGGTACTGAGACCAGAGAGAAGAGCTGTAGGAGGATGTAGATGGTACTGAGGCCAGAGAGAAGAGCTGTAGGAGGATGTAGATGGTACTGAGGCCAGAGAGAAGAGCTGTAGGAGGATGTAGACAGTACTGAGGCCAGCCTGCTCGTCAGAGAGCTAGAGTTAAATGGCCTAGGGCAAATTAAAGGAAAGAACGGGAGAGTTAAATAGATTTAGTTAGATGAGCTTAAAGGAACAGTGGTAAATAAATGAGAGAAGATGGGAGACAGTGTTTATGAGCATGGTGCTGAAATAATTTGATCATTGATAGAAAGAGGGTGGATAGATTGCAGTCAGTTTGGTACAGACAGCAGAGAGAAATATATAAATGAGTGAAGGAGAGGCGACGGCTAAGAAATCAGTGTAGAAAGGCGTCAGAGAGATAAGAGGGAATTAATGTTTTGCAGGAAGAGCTGAGAAATCGGCTAGCACAACCGACAGGATCAGACAGGAGGGCAGCACAACGTAGGCGGAAGATAATGATGAAGGAGAGAGTCAGGACAGCATTTTATAGGGATCCATATAAGTTTGTTAAAGGAATGTTCAGCCAAGGAAAGCGAGGACAACTCAAAGCAAGAGGTAGAGCGATATTAAAAGATATACGTACTCTCAGATACAGGAAAGAATAGAGAAATGGGCCTTGCTCCATATATACCGGCGTTAGGAGAGATAGAGTATACAATGGATATTAGTTCACGAAGGTGGAAGTAAGTGGAAGCTGTAGTGAGGCGTGCAAAGACTTTTTCAGCCCCAGGGCCGAATGGAGTTTATAAAAGTGCTGAGATTCTTGTGGAGGTTATTGAGAGTAGTATGAGATAAACAGGTTATACCAAGACCTCTGTGTAGAGCAGGGGGAATCCTAATTCCCAAGGAGAAAGGAGTCCTCGGTTTGTTTGTTTTTTGGTATTATTTTTATTAACTCTTTCAGCGCCAATCACGACTATAGTCGGGTTATCTCGCCATGCGTCGAGCGCCAGAACTCGACTATACTCAGGTTTTCGATCGTTTTCATCGTTTTTTCTTTTATTCGATTTTAATATCAGGACTCCCTGGAAGAAGAGATCTTGTATTTCAATGGGACATTCCTGGATAAATAAAAAAAATAAAAAAAATATTCTATACAGTCTCACGGACCTCTGTGTATCATTGGGACTCATTCTGAGACCTCGAGATTCCAATGCTGGCCGAATCCTGCTAGGTGGCAGTATCGCCTACCCATTGAAACCTTATTTCACACTGTGTGTTACATTTTATATGGTCCGGGTGGAGAAATGGGACCCGGGCAAGTGAAAGGCTTCATTTGAGCCACTTGGAACTAGGGGTGGGAATCACCAGTTTCATCACGATACGATACGATATCGATTCTTTGGACAACGATACGATATTTGCCGATATCACAAAGTCTGCCACGATACAATACGATACGATTAGATTCAGGTGCCTGCGATCGATATGAGATGATATCATATGCCCATTTAACACAATCAGTAACATTTAGATCAACTAAAAAAAGGTAATGAAAATATCATTTGACATTTGTATTTTTGAGCTCTTCCAGACATTTAAAGGAAAATCAATCTATTGTTTTTAATACAAATAGACCTCCTGTTCACTGTAAAGTGCCACGTTTTGATATATTGAGCTTTAAACTTTAAGCTCCATTTTTTGGAACTCAAAACTCACAACCTAAAACCCCTCCCTACCTCCCTCTCCCAAACCGTTCCTACAACAATTTGTTGATGTTGCATGATCATGTATAGGCCTACATTTATTATGTATTATATTGTTTATGTTTAAATAACATTTAAACATCAAACTCCTCTGACCTCATCTGCTCTTTCCAAAGACACGCGCACACACACACACAGAAAGGGAGAATGCTATGCTGTAACGTCTACACACACGGAGCTACTGCTGTTGTTCTTGGGCGGATATGAGACTCGCCACAGGATTTTCAAAATAAGAGTATCGATATGAATCGATCTTATTACATCGCATCGATCCGATTCGATTGTTGATAATTACATCGATGTATCGATCTGGATCGATGTATCGTCCCACCCCTACTTGGAACGCGTCCAGCACACTTGATGCATAGTTTGTCCCATTTCATGTCAGGGACCCGATGGACATCAATACTGGAAATCGCGATCAGACCATTGGAATATTCATTTTGGATACCTCCTAGCAAAGGTAAAGACTATATGATATCAATCCTACTTTGATCCTACAATGATTTCACATCGATCGCAACGATCATAATGTCACATACTCCAAAACGTATGCCGTTGCTGACGATCAGAGCATCACAAAACACCCCCCCCCCCCCTTTGATGCCTTCATAATGAAACATAATACCTATTATATACCTTTGATTTGAAAATAGTATTGTGTCCAGGCAGGCAAAATGCACATAGCGCTCCATAACTCAGCTTCCAGGAATGAGCCTGGATCACTCTGAAACTACAATATTCACCACGGGATAACGCACGAACGTATACATGAAAAGATTAACTATTTTTTATATGTTGGATGAGAGATAGTGACTGTTAAATGAGCCATAGTATTGTCTCCATAGCTATAATATAGAATAGGGAGGTATAGTCTGACGTCACTGGTTGTTCCACTCGTATAGGGATTTATCGTTGGGAAAATGGATTATCGGCTATTGTAACAATTCTGCCGCATGAACATTGGCAAGCTTTCCATTTTTGCACAAAATGAGTTCCCTTCTACCACTAACATTATTGTTTAAGCATTTTTGGTTGAAATAAAGGTAGTTATAAGGTTTTTAATTTGTCGTAAAAAAATAACTACATTTACCAGTAGGCAGCCTGTTGTTAAGTAGGCAGCTGTCGCCTACCTCACGTCACAGCAAGCTGATACATATTAGCTAGCTAGCTAACGTTAACGTTACCCCGCTAAACGTACTAGACGTTAGCATTATGTCTACTGTCGTGAACCATTTTAAATCGGGGCATGTAGAGGAGTTTCGGGAACGAGTAAAATGTGCAGGTCCTCTTCTCAGACCTGTGGGGCAAGCACTGCACACGCATCATGCCGGCTAGCAAGCTAGCTAGCTACACATCCCGTTGATACCACGATAGCTAACGTTAACGTTACAAGCTCAAAACCTTATAACTACTACTACTGTCGTGTCCATAAGTTCCCTGGCAGAATACTTTGTTTGTGAGGACAAAAGTATACAAAGAGGAGAGAACCATTTTAAATCAGGGCATGTTAGGAGTTTCGGGAAAGCCGGCTAGCAAGCTAGCTAGCTACTAACGTCATGTAAAAAACAATAACGTTATAAACTATACACAATATGTACAATGAAACAATGATTTACATTAGTATTTACAGTGATTTAATATGCAGCGAAATAACGTTATACGATTTAAAATATAAATACAAATATGGTCACCAGAGAGCTCCGCATCCCTCTCTCTCCGACTTCAGTTCAGAGCGGGCGAAAGGCACATTTACATTGGAACAGCTGCAGGGTCGTTTTCCAAATGAAACCAATGGAAAGACACACACACGCGTCGCAGACACACACACACGCGTCGCAGACACACACACACGCGCCAACAAACACATCAACATTCTCCCCACAATCAAATAAAAAAAAATAAACATACTTTTCCAGACAGATCATCTGAGCTCCACTGTGTTTAAATCCAAATAATCCTCTGCCATTGTTGTAACATGTCATCTGTTCTCTAGTATTCAGTCTCGTCGTGAAGTTAATTCTCTCTGGAAGTGAAACTGAAACTTAAGGATAAGTTGTTAAAGGGGCAGTAGGCAAGTGGATGCCTGAACACAGAATGACACCAGTATCACTGACTACCACGGCAAGCCTATAATTATAATATAAATATAATATATAAAAAAAATATATATAATTATTATAAATATTTTTTTTCTGTTGTAACTCGTACCGAGCCGTGACCCCAATACCGAGGTACGTACCGAACCGTGGCTTCTGTGTACCGTTACACCCCTAAAAGCCAGGCGTCTACTCTGTGGTGACGTCAGTCAGCAGCGCCAAATAGCAGTGTAGTTTCCCAGCGAACGAAAACATAAACGTTATTTTGCTACCTTTACGATTAATTGCGAATATTTTCATGTTGAGCTATAGATTGTGGATAAATACGCACAGAAAGGTACACCATGCCAACGTTAATGCTTTATTTATCTAAAACGAGCCGATTTTGAAATGGTCAATGGGGAAATACATTAAGTGGGACAGAGGGTGGAACAGGAAAAAACTAAAATGACGTAACCACTACACCTCCCTATATAGATATAGCTCTATAGTAACCACTACACCTCCCTATATAGATATAGCTCTATAGTAACCACTACACCTCCCTATACAGATATAGCTCTATAGTAACCACTACACCTCCCTATACAGATATAGCTCTATAGTAACCACTACACCTCCCTATACAGATATAGCTCTATAGTAACCACTACACCTCCCTATATAGATATAGCTCTATAGTAACCACTACACCTCCCTATACAGATATAGCTCTATAGTAACCACTACACCTCCCTATATAGATATAGCTCTATAGTAACCACTACACCTCCCTGTATAGATATAGCTCTATAGTAACCACTACACCTCCCTATATAGATATAGCTCTATAGTAACCACTACACCTCCCTATACAGATATAGCTCTATAGTAACCACTACACCTCCCTATATAGATATAGCTCTATAGTAACCACTACACCTCCCTATATAGATATAGCTCTATAGTAACCACTACACCTCCCTATACAGATATAGCTCTATAGTAACCACTACACCTCCCTATACAGATATAGCTCTATAGTAACCACTACACCTCCCTATATAGATATAGCTCTATAGTAACCACTACACCTCCCTATATAGATATAGCTCTATAGTAACCACTACACCTCCCTATATAGATATAGCTCTATAGTAACCACTACACCTCCCTGTATAGATATAGCTCTATAGTAACCACTACACCTCCCTGTATAGATATAGCTCTATAGTAACCACTACACCTCCCTATATAGATATAGCTATATAGTAACCACTACACCTCCCTATACAGATATAGCTCTATAGTAACCACTACACCTCCCTATATAGATATAGCTCTATAGTAACCACTACACCTCCCTATACAGATATAGCTCTATAGTAACCACTACACCTCCCTATACAGATATAGCTCTATAGTAACCACTACACCTCCCTATACAGATATAGCTCTATAGTAACCACTACACCTCCCTATATAGATATAGCTCTATAGTAACCACTACACCTCCCTATACAGATATAGCTCTATAGTAACCACTACACCTCCCTATATAGATATAGCTCTATAGTAACCACTACACCTCCCTATATAGATATAGCTCTATAGTAACCACTACACCTCCCTATACAGATATAGCTCTATAGTAACCACTACACCTCCCTATATAGATATAGCTCTATAGTAACCACTACACCTCCCTATATAGATATAGCTCTATAGTAACCACTACACCTCCCTATATAGATATAGCTCTATAGTAACCACTACACCTCCCTATATAGATATAGCTCTATAGTAACCACTACACCTCCCTATATAGATATAGCTCTATAGTAACCACTACACCTCCCTATATAGATATAGCTCTATAGTAACCACTACACCTCCCTATATAGATATAGCTCTATAGTAACCACTACACCTCCCTATATAGATATAGCTCTATAGTAACCACTACACCTCCCTGTATAGATATAGCTCTATAGTAACCACTACACCTCCCTATACAGATATAGCTCTATAGTAACCACTACACCTCCCTATATAGATATAGCTCTATAGTAACCACTACACCTCCCTATATAGATATAGCTCTATAGTAACCACTACACCTCCCTGTATAGATATAGCTCTATAGTAACCACTACACCTCCCTATATAGATATAGCTCTATAGTAACCACTACACCTCCCTATACAGATATAGCTCTATAGTAACCACTACACCTCCCTATATAGATATAGCTCTATAGTAACCACTACACCTCCCTATAATATAGAGCTATATCTATATTACAGATATAGCTCTGCAAACATCATCATGCACCATGAAAATTACCATCTTTTAATGTGTGGCGCAGAAACAGCAGGGATGGGGATACACGCTGGCGCTGAACGAGTTAACATTAAAAAAGAAAAGGAAAACATGAACAAGACGAAAGAGTCCTCAATGTTAAGTCCTCAGTGTTAAGCCAGTTTTGGACTAATATCCCGCATGAATGTAGAAGGTACGATTTTCTTTAGTATAGTGGCACAGAGGCTAGCAAACTATTTAGAAAGGAGTAGTTTAATAGATACCACAGTGCAGAAAGCAGAAACCCCAGGTTTTTCAGGGCGCACGGAACAGACTAGCAGATATAGGGAACACACTAGCAAGTATAGGGCACCAGATTCAGGCAGCCAAGATAGAGAAAAGAGATTTACAGACCTGGCAGGTCAGGTCAGGAGTTTTATTTGGAGTGCTTTTGATTTAGAGTACCAAGGGGTGATTGTAAATTTGGTGAAAGCATACTTCCAAGATATTAATAATAATAATAATAATAATAATAATAATAATAATAATAATAATAATAATAATAATAATAATAATAATAATAATAATTATTATTATTATTATTATTATTATTATTATTAAGAATGTGGTTTAGTACTATAGATTTTACAACAGCATGGCAGCAGACGAATTATAGGAAGTAATTATTAGAGCCTCGTAAGTGGATGGTCGGTGGGGAGAGGTGGCAGGGCGGGCTGCGCCACTCACCCATTAGAGCCTACATGGATGACATGGCACTGGTGTTCCTCTGTGTCTACGTAGTGTAGCATTGTATGGGAAATGCATTCTCCAGCTACTAGGGATGGGTACCGAATTCGGTACCTTTGAGGTACCGAACCGAAATACGTCGGTACTACCGAGTATCGATTCAAGTGAGATAGGCCTAAAAAATAAAAAATAAAAAAATAAATCTTTTACTTATTTTTAATTTTTTTTTACCTTTTTTCTTTTCATGTCAACGTTCACACGCACAATATATGCTTACCTAGGATTTGACTTGATTCAACAACAAAGCAGTCGGAGCAATGGCAAGCCGAAAACGGTCGAAATTGTAGTTATTTGAAGTTTGGATTTATTTTTTCATGACTGAGGTAGGTAAATTACATTTATTGAGACTAAAGTACAGAAAAAAGGTACCGTTGGGTACCGGTATCGATTCACAGGTACCGGTACCGTATCGGTTCAAATGTGAAAGGTACCCATCCCTACCAGCAGGGGAGGAAATTAGGCCACTTTACTGGCCAAATGCTAGTATTTTTTACGTTTGGCTGGTAAAAAGAATCAGATACCCGCCAGTTGGCTGGTAAGCCAAAAAGTTAGTTTCCTCCCCTGCTGGAGAGTATACAAAAAAATAAAACATTCTGCAATCACTGCACTGGCAAACGGTGCGCGTCTTCTGAGTGTTCGCTTTAGTTGACAGTGCCACGAGAGCACTGCACAAGACCACCCGCGGACATATAATGTTTAATAAACGTTTGCGCAGTACTGGCCAACCCGCGGACATATAATAATAAAAGTCCCGCGGTACTAGGCTAGCCATCAGGAGCACTCGCAAACAGATAACGTTAAACACAGCAGAAGATGGAAAACAGACAGACTGACCAACGGGGAACTGCATCCAACCCTAGTACAACCCTTGAGTATAAGTTACTAAGGACACATTTAAATCACAGAGGTGTAATGTTAGTCTACTGGAACTGTATACAGTGGTTAGCTTCTAGTTAGCGTTTAGCTATAGCTGCTTGCTAGCTAACGTTAGACCCGTGTGCTCAAAGCAGCCAGCTAGGTGTATCTGTTATGACTATAATGTTTCCAAAAAAGCACCGGACTACGACGTAAGGTTAGACATTTTATTTCATGCTCAAAAGCCCCTGGCTTGCACATCGCAGTCACGAAAGGGGCTAGCTCAACCAGTGCACTGTGCACAACAGCACACCAACCCAACTGACGTTACCACAACACTTGACGGTACTTCACAGCACTGTCGTAAGACCACCGTGCTGTCTTAAAGGCACAGTGTGCCTACCCAGATGCATACACAACATTGACGCGGCTTGACATACAAAGAAGTAATTATCACAATTAGCGATTTTTTTTGTCTGGTAAAAAATCTGTTTGGCTGGTAAAAAAAATCAGATACTCGCCAGTTGGCTGGTAAGCCAAAAAGTTAGTTTCCTCCCCTGCCTACCAGCTACCAGTAACTAACTACCAGAGGAGTTTGTGTGTGAAACAGACTTGTTGTTATCAGTAAGCAAAGATACATTAGTTGGTCCCAAATCCAACCAGAGGGAGGAAATAGAACACAAGACAAGCAGTACAGGTAGCAAATGCAGCTCTTAGGCATACATTGTAGGTAAGGTGCAACAAGGCTGGGGGGCCTAGGGCTCAGGGAAGCCAGTATGGAATAAAGCAGGTCCCACAGAAAGGAGGAAGCTGGTAGTGGAGCAGGAACGTTGACAAGAGGAAGTAGTGAGGTGTACAAAGGCTGTAGCCCAGGCTAAGCAGGGATAGTGGATGAAATGGGAAAGTGTAGAGAAGAGGAAGCTTAGTTAGAGGGACCTGTGGAGTATAAACTTGGTACTCTTTGTACTCCAAATATTAAGCAAGATACAGCACATTATGTAGTGACGGTCACCGAAGGTTTGAGGCATTTATTCAAATGAATAAGAACCATAAAACAAATTAATCTAGGCATGTTTGCACAAACACATACACACACTATTCTGTTCTCTCTTTGTCACTTGCACACATCAATTCATGGAACAAAGTAGGGCTGGGCGATATGGCCAAAAAAGATATCGTGATAACGATAGCGATAACAATATCATATCACTCGATATTCGATATTATCGATATTGTTATACTGGTATAAGTACATTTTTTTTATTTTTTATTTTTTTTGCAGCAATTCTTTGTCGTTGCCGCCATCTTTAGTTTTACATCCCCTCACACTCCAGTTCTCAGGCTGCAGCTGGTTTGAAAGCGAAAGTAAACAGGCTTCTCTGCTGGCTGTGGCTCCCGGGGAGTTGAACAGTTCTGGCTCTGCTAGTTTCTTTTCTATCTTTTGGCGCTTTTTTGGTGGACAAACCACCTCACATGTGCACCGTGACTCGTGACTGGAGACTAGCTCTGCTAGCACACATAGTCTACTGTGTACAGCCGGTTTCAAACTGTATTTTAAATTAGAAAGCAAACAAAATAAATGGAAAGGGAAAAATAAATCTCAATTTGGTCAGTATTGTCATTTGGACAAGCAAAGCCATTACTTTAAGATGCAGGCAATAAAGACAAGTCTGTCCACTGTCTCTGGTTTAAAAACTTCCCTGTTGCAGGTCAAAAAAAAAAACCACCTCACATGTGCACCATGACTCGTGACTGGAGACTAGCTCTGCTAGCACACATAGTCTACTGTGTACAGCCGGTTTCAAACTGTAGAGAAAAATAAATCTCAATTTGGTCAGTATTGTCATTTGGACAAGCAAAGCCATTACTTTAAGTTGCAGGCAAGAAATGTACATTAGCGATTTGCCTTCTGTGTGTGGCCAATGTGATGTACTGATGTATGCTGATGATACAGTGATCTTTACACACGGTAAAACCACAGAAGAGGTTGCAACAAAATTGTCTAATGTCATGGTGAATGTCACATCCTGGCTTAAGAACAGCTGTTTACAATTGAATGTCTCTAAGACTGTCTGTATGTTCTTCTCCAAGGGCCACAGAGAAGTTGCAGAGCAGGATATCTTCATCTCCGGTCAGAAATTACAGGTAGTATCAGAATATAAGTATTTAGGATTACACATAGACCCAAACCTTAGCTTCAAAAATCACATAAAAAAAGTCTGCAATAAGGTAAAGTTCAGCCTATCAAACTTCAGGTACATAAGAAACTTCTTTTCAACAGAGGCAGCAAAGCTATATTTTCATTCAATGGTTCTTTCCCACATCACATACTGTTTGATAACCTGGTCCAATTCACATTCCACCATTCTGAAACCACTTCAATCACTTTACAAACAAGCAATAAAAATTCTAGACAAGAAACCATTCAGGTACCATCATTGTCACATTCTAAAAAAATATAATCTCTACTCAGTTGGGAAAACCTGACCCTATATCAAAACGTCTGTCTAGTTTTAAAAATAAAGTGTGGATTGGCTCCTCCTCTTTTGTCCGGTTTCATCAACCTCAAATCTGCCTCAACCAGGAACACTAGAGGTGCGGCAAGGGGGGACTGTACAATCCCTTTCAAAAAAAGTGTATTTGGCCAGGCCGTCTTCTCATACAGAGCATCCCACCAATGGAACTCAATTCCTCAAACAATTAGAGTGTCCACATCATACCATTCATTCAAGTGCAGGTCAAAAAAAGAAAAGAATATTCGATATATTTGTTTTTCGATATAATTTCTTTTATATCGATTATTAAAATATATCACGATAATTATCGTTATCGTTATACCGCCCAGCCCTGCGATCTAGCAGATGGCAATCAAATAATTGGAATATTCTTTCTGCAGTCTCATCGGCTAGAGGTAAGAGCAATCTAACGTTAATTCCAGCTTGATTGTCCATTTCTATCAATGCAATCCATCTGATCAACGTATGCAGTTGTACTAACGAATGCCGCTATTGACAATCAATTAATCATAAACGACCCCCCCCCATTTCCTGCATGCATGATGGAACATAATATATAGCGATGCATTTGAATTTTTTATTGTAGCGTGTATAGGGACGAAATGCCAATCGATTAAGTATAATAATTATGCATTGCGGCCTATAACTAGCGTTCTAGGAATTACCCCAGACCGCTCTAAAACTATACTTATATTCATCACGGTATAAAATGACAATGTATGAATGGAAAAAATATTACTTTCCCGCATCTTGAACGATAGATACCCGATGTCGAATGGGCCATATTATTGCAGATATAGCTATAATATTTAAATAGTTATAGCCCTGCAAACAAGGTGAGTGACTCCCACCGTTTACAGCGTTGGCGGTAGAGCTATAAGATGCTGATATTGCGTGGCAGATATTGTGTTAATGAACATCTTCAGTTTCCACATCAATATAAATGTGCCAGATCTTAGCTAATTAGCTAGTTTCCATCTGTAGTCCCTGACTACCATGCATGTCTTTTATGGTGTGGGAGGAAACTGGAGTACCCAGAGGAAACCCACGCAAACACAGGGAGAACATGCAAACTCCACACAGAAAGGCCCCCTGCTGGGTAATAGACTGAAGTGTTCTGAGTAGGGATGCACGATAATTATCGGGCCGATATCAGCAATTATGACGTCATCCCGATAAACCTGATAAAATTATTGATAGCTCCGATAATTTTTTTACACTTTTTTTTCTTCTTTTTTGAAACTTTTTTCTTTTCATGTCAGCGATCACATGCACACTATATGCTTACTTAGGATTTGACTTGATTCAACAACAAAGCAGTCGGGGCAATGGCAAGCCGAAAACGGTCGAAAATGTGGTTATTTGAAGTTTGGATTTTCTTTTTTTACAACTGAGGTAGGTAGATTACATTTTTAGAGACTAAAGTACAGAAAAAAGGTAACGTTGGGTACCGGTATCGATTCACAGGTACCGGTACTGTATCGGTTCAAATGTGAACGGTACCCATCCCTACTGACAAAGCACAATACCTGTTGGTTTTTAGTTCACTCATTGTTCAGGATTGTGAATTGTGTGATTGACTCAAATTATATTTATTTGGACAAATAAATATAGTCACTTTATTTGAAGAGTCAAAACTGTTCTCTTGGCTTTGTTTTGTTCATAGTAGTAACGCTCATGTCATGATACATCTGGTTAGGTCAAAACTACATGAATATACATAATATTTTTTTATAATACAATAAATATATATATATCGTTATCGGTATCGACCTTGAGGAGCAGAACGTTATCTGTATCGATATCAGGGTCAAAAAATCAATATCGTGCACCCCTAGTTCTGAGTAGGACCAGAGTAGACTGAGGTGTTCCTGCTAGCTTGTCAGCATGCCTTTACAAGCTTCAACGTCGTATTCATTATCAGAATCTGGCGAAAAGAGTTTGATATTCTAAAAGCCAAGATTTTTTTTAATTTTAAATCAAACAAAACCCCAAATGACGAAAAGTCTATATGTTGACATAAATCCACGTTTATCTAGAAATGTGCTGTTGCGACATCCGACATAAACTGATTTTTTAGGAGCACAGGTACAGATTACAACCTACCATAATCTTTTACCCAGCTGCTGCTAATTGTTCAAAAACGTCACGGTTTCCAAACCGTGAGAAGTTGACAAGTTACGATATCTAGCTACTCAGCTGCGTTAGACGTTGCCCTGTGAAAACTCCTCTATGTGGTTTATGTGTAAGCGCCACTCACACCAATAGCATTTGTTCACTACCGTCATCATAGTGACCAAAAAAATATGGAAATAGCATGAACAAATACTTTTTGTTATTTTTTAATCATGATATTTTTGGGAGAAATACCATGATACCTTTTCGTAAGATAAATGCTGATACCTGTTTTCTGTGGCTGTGAGGTTGTCTACTCTAGAGAGAGAGAGAGCAAGAGAGAGAGAGAGACAGAGAGACAGAGAGAGAGACAGAGAGACAGAGAAAGAGAGAGACAGACAGAGAAAGAGAGACAGACAGAGAAAGAGAGACAGAGAGAGAAAGAGAGACAGAGAGACTGAGAGACAGAGATAGATAAATATAGACAGAGAGAGAGACAGAGACAGAGAGAGATAAGCATATACACACATACATGCCCACACACATGTTTTATTGAATATTTCTTCATCTGTACTTTCCAGCTGCCGTTTCTGTGTGTGTGTGTGTGCGTGTGTGTGTGTGTGTGTGTGTGTGTGTGTGTATGTGTGTGTGTGTGTGTGTGTGTGTGTGTGTGTGTGCGCGTGTGCGTGTTTGTGTATGTGTTTGCTATAGGCTACTCTTTTTGACATGGATTAGGCAAATTACATTTGTTATATATATCACACGCCCACCACCACACCTGAGTAGTTAAACTACATTTAAATGAGCAACGTGTTTTGGTAGTTAATTATGGGTTTGAACATGTTGAGGTGGAGTTAACGACTGGAACTACATTTTCTTATAGCGAAACCCATTTGACCAACTCCTCCCCCGCTGTACAAGAGATCCCTCTCTGAAGACTCAGCTGAACATTGCGATGGGAAGTGGTCTAAAATGTGTCTTGAAGTTTCAAGTTAACATCTGCATAAAAATGCAGTTTTACAAGTTTGCACTTTTGCACTCTTCACCATAAATAACCCAGGTGTGGTTCATGTGTAAGGGAGAAATAGCCTACACAGTGTGCACTTAGTTTTCTACAGAGCCCCAGAGTGACCATAGAGAGAAACAAATGCTATTGTGTGAGCATAAGATATAATTTGTTCCTACACATTGGTTAGTTTAAGTTTATTTATCAAAAAAAATATTACCCAGGGACAGTGCACATTAATCTTCAGTTTCCACATTGATTGAAAACTTTAATTAACAGATTGCAGAATGGGTACAGTTACAGTACAGTACAGCTCAATACACACAATTGTTAAGGGGATGCAGACCAGAGAAAGACTTTCGTCTGGTTTACATCAATGTAAATGTGCCAGAATCAGCTAATGAGCTAGTTTTCATCTGTAGTCCCTGCCTAACATGCATGTATTTATGGTGTAGGAGGAAACCAGAGTACCCGGAGGAAACCCACGCGAACACAGGGAGAACGTGCAAACTCCACACAGAAAGGACCCCTGCTGGGGTTCGAACCCAGGACCTTCTTGCTGTGAGGCAGCAGTGCTAACCACTCTGCCACCGTGCCGCCCTGTAAGTGGTATTTTCTTTGTTGAAATAAGTTGGTCTACATGTTCAAATAATAGCTCTACATACCGACAGCCATCACTGATATAGAATAAAGATAAAGTGGGAAAGGATACCAGAAAATGTATTTTCTGTTTACGCAGAGCAGGAGGGACTGTGAGACCCATGTTACTGAACAATCAGTGATGGCTGTCGGAATGTAGAGCTCTTTAACGCTTATTTAAACAAAGAATAGCACTTACAGCTCCTTTAATTCATGCACAAGATACGCGTGTACAAAGAACCAGCACAACAGACCAGCCTTTCACCCTGAAACTTGAAGTTTATAGCAGGTTATATTATATATTACAATAAATACAGTGGCGGCTCTGCCACTAGGGGCGCAAGGGCGCCGCCCCCCCTTCAGGCCCTGCCTGGTTATATGAGAGTAGAACAATTTTTATACATTTTATAGCCCTATAAATAATATAAACATGTTTAAAATGAATAATATTTACTCATTTTAAGTATGTTTGTATTTCCAATGCACAATATAACGTTATTATCTCAAATAAAAAAACACTCGTTTTCCTGAGCAGGAAGTGACATCACGTTTTTTTTATTTTTTTTATTTTTTCGTATTTCTCGGCCCGGGCTAGACGCGATATCGCTCTGAGTGCGCGTCACAGTTTGATCGCTGTATCTGTCACAGCCAATCAGTGCATAACGCGTTGTGCGTTGAAATATGACTATTATGTTGGAATCCGGGCGCGATTTGAAGCGGTCTAGCCAGTAGCGTCAAGAATGTCTGTAGCCGCATTTCGCGGAGACGCTCTCTGATTGGCCGACGCCAGTGTTTTTTTCCGTAGCAGAATTTCACAGAGACGATCTCTGATTGGCCGAATCCAATTTCTAATGTTCCAATTCTAGCTTATTCCAATTCTAGCTTATTCCTAGGTTGGTGATGCAGGCAGCTGTTTGTCTTAGAGCGTGCCGTGCCCGTGACTGCAAGTTCTTTAGACTGTTAAGCTTAGGCACTCTTTCAAAGTTGGTTAAGGTTAGAGTTTGTCTTAGAGCATGGCGATAGAACGCCAGGTAGTTTGCAGTCTGTTCGAGCGGAAATGGACAAAGGAATGAAGTACTTGTGTTGTGTGGTGCTTCTGCTAACAAGCTAACACTTGGCTAACAAGCTATATGGCGGATGCAGTCTGGACACAGTGGACAGTGGTCTGGAATTAAACATCAACAGTGGATTATACACTTTATCAAGGCAAGCCCTGGACGTGTCAACTAAACAGTGAGTCTCTCTCTCTCTCGCTCTCTCGCTCTCTCGCTCTCTCGCTCTCTCTCTCTCTCTCTCTCTCTCTCTCTCTCTCTCTCTCTCTCTCTCTCTCTCTCTGTGGTTAACGTTAACGTTTGTAAATAGTTTTTTTTAGGAGCAGTACTGTTAGGCTACTGCTGGCCATTCATGAAGCGAGACATTGCTGATTGTTTATTTATTTTATAACACAAGACTATGACTACCAACTGCCTAGCCAGCCGTGTATCAATCTTGGATGCAATAATAACGTTACCACACTGACTGTGTCGATGGCTCATTGATTTAACTACTGCAGCTCTCTCGGATTGAAAATACGTGGATTATGGCTTGTTCAATATCGTCTATGTTTGAATGAATGAATGAATGAAAACTTTATTAACAGATTGCAGAATGGGTACAATACAGTACGGCTCAATGCACACAATTGTTAAGGGGATGCAGACCAGAGAAAGACGTTTGTCTTGTTTACATCAGGGTCCCAGATTTTCGATTCATATCGATAGTTTAATAGCTAGCCTTGGCTCGTTTAACAATATGCAAAATATGTGTACAGCCCTGTACTCGTACTGAAGTTATTCTTGGTATATAATAGGTCTGATTGTGTAACGAATCGATTCCACGTCGCGCTGTGTGTGAGAGAGAGAAGGAGAGAGGGAGAGATCTGCCTGTGTTTGGAGACGGGGCGAGTTTTGTTTCTAACTTTTCTATTTATATATTGTGTTTCAAGTTGTGAATTAGAGTCTAGACTATACTTTATTTGACTGGTTGTGTGTTGTTGTAGTAACAGCTGAGCGACTCGTTCATAAGAGCCGATTCATTGCCGTGAGCGTGAGTCGAATCGCTCACGTCTTGCCATGAGTCTGTTGCGTGGTACTTGTACATGTTTGCAAAATGTTTGGTATAGCGCCCCTAGTGGCGAAGCACCCACCGGCCGCCACTGAATAAATATAGTATATGGCGGCTGAGTGGCGCAGTGGGCAAGGCGCTCGCCACTAACGCAGGAGATGCTGGTATTGAGCCCAGCTCTCGGCGTTGCTACCGGCTTGGCCGGTCGCTCATACTAACACAATTGGCAGTGTTAAAGGGTGGGAAAGCCGGTGGGTGGGGATTGGTAGTTGTGGACAGCGACTCCTACAGGTCGGTTGGTGCGCCTGTACAGCAGAATCAGGAAGTATCGGGGGCAGCGTGGCGTTACTCCTCGCCACTGAGAGATCGCGCTATTCAGGTGAAAAGATGCGACAGCTGCCTCCTCGTGTACCGGAGGGGACACGTGATGCAAGGCTTGGTCCTCACTGCAGCCGACCAGTGGGAGGCATAGTCCGGCAACGTTCGAGACAGGGGAGGGGAGAATTGGCGAGGCGAAATTGGGATGGGAGAAAAATAAGGAGAAAAAGTGGATAAAAAAAAAAATATATATATATATAACAAAGAATTTTAATCTGAATATATACTACGAGTACCAGTAAAAGTAAACGGTATACACAAGGTGCAGTATACACAAGGTACCCTAACTGGCATGATATACTGTACGCCATACATTGTAATGCCAGTACTGTGTCCAATGGTAATGGCAGTAGTCTGTAGCACAAGTCTTCTAAGGTGTGGAAGGACCCCAGGGCCAACACGGGGGGAAACAAACATTACTAAACACCTACCAGTCTGGACCTGTACAACTGTTTTCACCAGCATTTCATGTGACTTTTTGTAGATTAGACTTTGAGGCATTGCAGGGGAAATACATTGAAGCGAATTCATTGTATTAAAAATCGCAGACATTATGGAAAGCCAACAGGTGATTGTAATTAAATAACAGGTGATTATGTGGTCAATGAACTGTGGCATTGTGCCATAATTGGTAGGCATGTGCACATGATCATATTTATCACAAAATTACTATATTTGGTAACATTCCTTTAGAATACTGTGTAGTAGGGGGCATGTACTGTGAGTGTGTGTGTTTATGTGAATGTGTGTACCTGCCTGTGTGCGTGTGTGTGTGTGTGAGAGAGAGAGAGAGAGAGAGAGAGAGGGAGAGAGAGAGAGAGAGAGAGAGAGAGAGAGAGAGAGAGAGAGAGAGAGAGAGAGAGAGAGAGGGGGGGGGGTTGTGTAGCAGTCTAGCAGGAGGGAGAGAGGCCAGTCATCAGCTTGGTTTACACTACTGGGCCAAACAGGGCTAGTCCAGGCTAACTATCCAGCTTGGTTTACACTACTGTAGTAAGTCTAGTGTCGTCTAGTGTCTGTAGTAAGTCTAGTGTCTGTAGTAAGTCTAGTGTCTGTAGTAAGTCTAGTGTCTGTAGTAAGTCTAGTGTCTGTAGTAAGTCTAGTGTCTGTAGTAAGTCTAGTGTCTGTAGTAAGTCTAGTGTCTGTAGTAAGTCTAGTGTCTGTAGTAAGTCTAGTGTCGTCTAGTGTCGGTTAACCTTCTGTAGTGTGGTAGTGAAAGGTTAACCTTCTGTAGTGTGGTAGTGAAAGGTTAACCGTCTGTAGTGTGGTAGTGAAAGGTTAACCGTCTGTAGTGTGGTAGTGAAAGGTTAACCTTCTGTAGTGTGGTAGTGAAAGGTTAACCTTCTGTAGTGTGGTAGTGAAAGGTTAACCTTCTGTAGTGTGGTAGTGAAAGGTTAACCTTCTGTAGTGTGGTAGTGAAAGGTTAACCGTCTGTAGTGAAAGGTTAACCGTCTGTAGTGAAAGGTTAACCTTCTGTAGTGAAAGGTTAACCTTCTGTAGTGTGGTAGTGAAAGGTTAACCTTCTGTAGTGAAAGGTTAACCTTCTGTAGTGTGGTAGTGAAAAGGTTAACCTTCTGTAGTGTGGTAGTGAAAGGTTAACCTTCTGTAGTGAAAGGTTAACCTTCTGTAGTGTGGTAGTGAAAGGGTTAACCTTCTGTAGTGTGGTAGTGAAAGGTTAACCGTCTGTAGTGTGGTAGTGAAAGGTTAACCTTCTGTAGTGTGGTAGTGAAAGGTTAACCTTCTGTAGTGTGGTAGTGAAAGGTTAACCTTCTGTAGTGTGGTAGTGAAAAGGTTAACACTGTGGCTCGACATTGTGCACTGCAATAACAAACTACCCGTGACTATATTGGGCTGCATATATACAACATGAAGAATTTGATTATGGATTTTGCCCTGTCTGAATCTGAATGCAGAGGTTGTTTTGTGTAATAATAATAAATTGTATTTGTAGTGCACTTTCCGTTCACTAGGATCCCAAAGTGCTACAGGATTAAAACATAGTTAAAAACATTTAAATAATTATTATAATAATAATAATAATAATAATAATAATAATAATAATAATAATAATAATAATAATAATAATAATAATAATAATAATAATAATAATAATAATAATAATAATAATAATAATAATAATAATAATAATAATAATAATAAAATACAGAATACAAATTAAATTATAATAAAACATAGTATAAACAGAAAATTAAAAACAACAGCACAAGAACAAATTTTATCACAAGAAATAGCTAGCAATCAAAGGCCTTTACAAATAAGAAGGTTTTCAATCCTGCTTTAGGCTGCTAAACGAACAATGAATGAACACTACACAACAACAACCACCAAACGCACATAGCACACACATCCACACGCACACACTCACTTTAAACAAACACACTGTAGCACCCACTCCACACACTTTATAGCACACACCCACTTTAAACAAACACACTGTAGCACCCACTCCCCACACTTTATATTTATGGATGAAGGATTGCACTACAACTCGTACACCTTACTGTAAATTGTACCTAAAATTGTACCTCATCCCATTTCTGCTTTGCACTAGATAGTACTGTACATTAGTACACTGCATAGTATTGTGTATTGTATATTATATGGTAACTCAGAACATTGTACATATGTCTATACCGAACACTGTGACCTCATTTTCTTCTTCTAAATTCATGCTATATTATGTTATTATGTTATTTGATACTATCTTGTCTAGCACAGTCTCTGGAGCGTAACAGTAAGAAGCATTTTGTATGAAAGTATTCTGTACTTCTGTATGACAACTATTAAAGAACTTGAACTTGCTTTAAAAGAGTCCAGGGCCCTCATTTATCAACAATTCTTAGAAAGTGTTCTATTTTCGTACTTAAGCACAGAATTTAGAATGTGTGTACGCACAGAAATATTGGGATTTATCAACCGTGCGTACACAGGTCCTACGCTCCTCCGTGTTGATAAATACCATTAAGTTCTACGCTCCACGCTCGTGCACGATTTTAAGTATTTGCATATAACACCGCCCGTAATTAACCATATACGGTCATGAAACACCCCCATGAAATGTGGAAAAATGGACTAAGCCGAGTGAAGCGTGTTATGGGAGCAATACGTGACAGGCTGACAGACATGTACATGGTGATGTCGGATATGATATCTAGTAACTTAAAGACCATATTAATTAATAAAGACCGTGCTGGAATATGACTGCCTTTTCCCGTTTCGTTCGATTAATACCCAGGGATTAAAGTTCTCGTAAATTTTATTCCAAATTGCGACGGATTTTCCATACATTTTCTACCTGCTGCATATGATTTGTAGAGGCATACAATCTATTTTGATGTAGGTATTGGGTAGCCTATATAAACAATAATACGAGAGCATATACAAGAACAATGAATCTCACTGCCATCATGTATGATGTAGCCTATGCCATGTGTAGCCTGCCTATATGTGATCAATACAAACTTGAACTTGAATTCCATCATGTCTGTGTGCGGGTCTGCCGGAGCTCACAAGGCTGTTGTCACAATAGGCGTGTTCGAGATTGGCTAGGCGGACGCAGATCTGCGCAGGTTTTACTACGGCCTCGCCAAACGCGTTGCATGACGGTTAGAATGTTGTCCGACTTGCTCTGAAAATCTGACGAGACGAGGCGCGGAACTCTCGCGGGAGCGAGCCACGCACAGCCTTCAGAGCGAGGCGCCACAGTACCTCTCACCGGCTGCTCCACGCAAACCCATGATGGGAAGCGACTTGCTACGGTCGCGCAAAACGCCTATTGGCTCAGAAAAGTTGTCAGTCACCAGCCACGTGACAGCCAGGGAGTTGTGAGACGTTTGATTGATTGAAAACTTTATTACAGTACGGGTCCCGTCTACCCGTCTATCAGATATATGTATTATTATTATTATTGGATACAGGAGTTTGGGTACCAAGAGCTTCCTCAAATAACGTTATGCGTTATCATCATATCATTGTGATAAACTTCAAGCTGTCAGACACCAAATTATTTTTATCAGAGTAATGAATGCTGTCTTAATAACCATCTCTGCAATGGAGTTTATATCAAAATAACACTATATCAACCCCCCTGAACAAATGGTGATTGCTTCCTCAAGTCGATTCTACAGACGGACTGTTTCTATCACCGGAATTAAATAATTATAATTAAATAAATACGACAATTACCTTTTGCATTTATAGTCATGACTCAATGAGCAATCTGAGCATTACCGCTCTATGTACAGTACTCCTCTAAGCCGTCTGCTCTCAGTTAACCCAATCGCTAGATTAACGAATTCCATATAAATCTATAGTTCATTAACGATGCAGCAGCTGAGCTGATACTGTATCCCGCACACACACACACACACACACACACACACACACACACACACACACACACACACACACACACACACACACACACACACACACACACACACACACACACACACACACACACACACACACACACACACACACACACACACACACACACACACACACACACACACACACACACACACACACACACACACACACACACACACACACACACACTCACTGCAGCTATATACCAGGAGGAATTCTCGTTAATTAAGGTCTAATCAGGGGCACCCTCGTGGCGCATACCATAGTGCCTCGCGCACCTACGCGGCCGACCCGGGCTCGATCCCAGCTCCCGTCGTTATTCGTTGCATGTCCTCCCCACCTCTCCTCCCGTTCGCCCTCTCCTCTGTCGGTCCTGCGTGACCAATAAAGCTGTAAAAATGCTAAAAAATAAAAAAAAATTAAGGTCAAATCTTTGAAATCTGCATGTCCTTGTCATGTAGTTTAAAGGGTCCCTGTTGTAAAAATGGCCATTTCCTGTGTTTAGCATTTTAGTTTTTTTTACTAGTGCTGTCAATCGATTAAAATATTTAACTCGATTAATCGCATGATTGTCCAAAGTTAACTCGCGATTAATTGCAAATTAATCGCATTTTAATTTTTTTTTTTTACCTTAAACAGATCTTTTTCAAGTTCCAAGTTTTAATACTCTTATCAACATGAGAGTCAACAAATGCTTGCTTTATGCAGCCATTTAACACAAAAGGATGACCCTCATGCATTGCAAATTTGCATCAAATTCAAAACAGAGTGATGCACAAAATAACTTAAAGGCGAACTATTTTACTATTTCTTTCACTATTTGGTCACTTTTACACAATTCCTGTGAGTCTATGGAACACCTCTGTAATATATATATTTTTTTTATTCATTGTTTTGTATTTCTAATCAAGTCCTCAAAAACAGCATTTTTCTACCTCAAGATCTCGAGCTGTTTTGAGCCTGGGCTCCTAAACCACTGCGCAGCGGCGTCGCCTGAACATTAACATGCAGCGGTGTCTTTATGACATCACATATAGGCACATTTTCAAATGACTCAGTTCAGTGAGGGTGAATATTGTGAGAGGAGAATTGGAAGAATGCGCCAATATGAGAATTTTGAGACATAGATCATATTAATATAAGTTCACATAGCTAGGAAACAATGCTAAACACTCAAAAAGGCCATTTATAAGATAGTTCCCCTTTAAAAGAAAATAATAATTTAAAACAATGAATAAAGTGTGCATGAAATAATAGGGGAAAGAAAACGTTAGGAACTTGTTACATTCACCCACACAAGGGCTGATTAATCACACACACCCCTCTCTCTCTCACACACTCTCCCAGCTCTCTTTCTCTCTTCTCTCTTGCCCCTTCCTCATCTCTCTCACCCCCCTCTCTCTCTATATCTCACACACACACACACACACACACACACACACACACACACACACACACACACACACACACACACACACACACACACACACACACACACACACACACACACACACACACACTTCAGAAACAAACATAGTATCAATGAGAGCATCAATAATACACCTGAGTGAAGTCTAGTAAAAAAAAAAATAAAAAATAAAAAAAAAATATATATTTTTAATTTTTTTGTTAATCTTGAGTTAAAAAAAATAGTGGCGTTAATAGAATCGGGCGATAACGCGTTAATATCGCGTTAACTTTGACAGCCTTATTTCTTACACAATGAGGGTTGTCTCAACACTGAGAAATCGTCTGCAGTCTGCACTTCAGCTGTGACAAGACCCCTCCCTTTCGAAGCCATTAACACAATGGGGACCGCCCGGCCACGTATAAAAACGTGTTTCGAATCCATGCGTTGTGGACCAGAGGCACGTATATAGCCGTGGCAAGTTGTTATTGTTTTATTCCATATTAATAACCGGATCAAGATCCCCGATCGACTCTGCAGATCTACCCGCCTCTGTGGAATCGGCAACATGCAATACCGGCCAGATCCTCTTAGGGGCGCCATCGCTCCACTGCAGTATCATTGTGGGCGAATGGATTTTAATTTTTTTACCCTCCAACGGAGTATCATATTACTCTGATCACAAACCAACAGCATGCACTGTGTATCACGTTTCGAAGCGGAGATTTCACCATGGAATAAGGGGATTTATCATCAACCAATGGACATATCGATCTACCAGATGCCGATCGATAACAGGGAAATGCTGCCGGGTATCACACGGGCTGACGGTAAGACATTTATCACCTAATTTATAGCCGGATCGGAGCTTGCTGTGCAACGCTAGCAATCGATCTGTGAATGTGGCTACTTACACGGACACTGTATTGGTAATCAATAATACTAATCGACATCCCCCGCCGCCCCCCTTTCATCCATAGATGCTCTGGGATAGTCCGGATCATAAGCAGTTTATGTTATTTCATTAGCATATATACAACGGAAATGCCGTTGAATATAACGTTAGTAGCCTTTAGCTCTATAAATAGCTTTCCAGAAAATAGATGATACGAAATCTGCGATAAAGCTTATATTCACGGCGCTATAAAATGACAACCTACCGATGGATTTTTTTTTTCTTTAAGCCATTCTGAAGGGACGGTTTATGCACTGAAGTGACAATGAGAATGGACAGATAGCAACACTATGTTTGTTTACATTCCCCGGTCCTCTAGCCACTAAGTAGACTAAGCCATCGGTCGTCAAAGTGTTAAGGATTGCAGCCACAATCGATAGTAAATAATGTGTAAAGAGAGCTTGGAAAAAAAATTTGTGTACAAAATGCCGCACAAACTCTTTTCTACCTAAAGTTGAACCTAAAATATGTTCCTTGCAAAATGTGTATACATTTTTATAAATTATACAAAATCTGTATAATATATTATGTTTGATATGATATTGCTTGGTCTTGAGTCATATTTGATCCGCAACGTCTAGTTTTACAGTTTGATCAGAAATGTGTTCGATAGTACAGGCTCGTGCATCAAAGCTAGAAGACAAGTGTTTTCTTTTTCTTTTTTTGTTTAGGGGACTTCAGAGGTGACCAAATAATGTTAAAAAATGAAAGCTAATAACATTATAATTATAATTTTTTTTAACTTACATTTTTATTAACATTTACAGACATACAACACTTAGACAATACCTACAATGACATCAATAACATAACAACACACTAACATGGGCCCCTTGAATATGGCTGCGTTCAGCCTCCCAGACCCCCATAAGAGGGACCCCCCCCCCCTTCCCGCCATCCCCCCCTAGAAATAGGGCTCCCCTACATTCCAGGT
This sequence comes from Notolepis coatsorum, assembly GCF_963971535.1. Classification (NCBI taxonomy): domain Eukaryota; kingdom Metazoa; phylum Chordata; class Actinopteri; order Aulopiformes; family Paralepididae; genus Notolepis; species Notolepis coatsorum. The sequence continues at coordinate 26,264 of NW_028171803.1, forward strand.
CCGTCCCACGCGGGCCGAGCACTCAGCGACACGGGTCCCTTGAATTTAATTGGGCCAGGCTCGGTAGAGGAGCGAGGGAAGGTACTCCCCCCCACGAGCCAAGCCCGCTACCTCCCATGTCACCGAGAGCCCCACCCCACGCACACCGACCCCGCAACACACAAGACCCCACTGGGCAAAGATCAGCCGCTCTGACCCCCATAAGAGAGATCCCTCCCTCCCGCCCTCCTCCCTGAGAAATAGAACACCCCCATATCCTGGTCCACCATGCGCAGAGCCGAGCACCCAGAGTTCCTTCATACCAGTCCATCGTGTATTATTCCCCAATATGTTTCCTAATCAGCGTGTCCCTTTTTAAAATACATTTCAAAATGTTTGTCTATAACGTGTGTATTGTAAATCATAGTGTTAATTATTCTAAATTCTGGAGTTATAGTTTTATACTTCTTGGGGTAACTGTTCAATTACTGTATCTTTCCTCTGTTGTATCTATTCTCATCCCCAGGTCCCCCGTGTGTATGTTTGTATTGGGTACTCTTCCACGTTGATTTTGTCTTGCGTCTTTCCTTGGATCACCGTGGCCCTTCATGCCCCTTTCTTGTGTCCCTTTGTCGTTCTTCATAGTTGATCTGCTAAATAAACAAACAACACACTGCAGCACCCACTCTCCACACTTTAGAACACCTAGACACACTTTATATTTATTGGTAAAGGATTTGCACTACAACCCATACCTCAGTACACCTTACTGTAAATTGTACCTCATCTCATATTAGTATATTGCATAGTATATTGTATATTGTACGGTAACTCAGTTACTCTATTCTGCATCGAACATTGTACATATGTACTGAACACTGTGTCTACGTACGTGACTTCTATTTTTACTTCTATTTTTACATGCTATACTATTTTATTTTATTTTATACATATCTTTTGTCTAGCACAGTCTCTGGAGCGTAACAGAAAGACGCATTTTGTATAAAAGTATTCTGTACTTCTGTATGACAACTATTAAAGAAACTTGCTTTGAATCGGTTCAGGTCCCCTCTTTTCCTCCTCCCGTCCTCCTCTCCTCATCCTTGTCTCTCTCTCTCATTCTGGTCCACCTGCGCGCCCTCTCCATCCTCTGCGTCAGCGTAGGCCTAGGCCATAGGCCTATCTCCTTCCCCTCCCAGCTCCTTCCATCCTCTCCGAGCCGTGTCCCTCGCCGCCTCCTGCACGTTTTTGGGACCTGGTTCCTTTCTTTATCTGAATTTTCTTTATTTCTACATAGCTCCGACGTTTCATTGCCACCTCCGTTGGATTTTTCAGTGTTATATTGTGTGCTCTGCATTGCTCCTAATCCAATCTGCTCTCCC
>NW_028171802.1:0-9000 GCF_963971535.1 Notolepis coatsorum
GGGAGTCCGGGGTGGTAATCTGACGCTTGAGCGTAAAAAGTCGCTCAGTCAGTAAGATTACAATTTAAGACAATTTTTGAAAGAAAATTAACCAAAGAAAAGGTTGTAATATTTAAGATTTCGTTTCTACAAAGGGTTATAGCAACGAAATATATATATATATCAGATAATGACAAAGTCCAACACCTGTCACTTTACCTTCTTGATTGTATTATTGTTTGTCACCTGGGATTGGCTGTCGCTCTGTGGAACGTGTGGAATGTCTGGTATGCTGACCCTTAAATAACTCCTGTCTTCTCTGTCCCTCGTCGGCTCTTCACATTCTCTCCAGAACCAGTACGCGGGCGGTACCAAGAACAAACGCTGCTGTGACTTGTATTCTCTTCTATGGTTCTCTATTATTTAGTACTCTTATTTAGCTAACTGCTCTATAGTGTGTTCCTGAATAAAGAGGAAGAGGATACACGAATTGTGAAGAGCGAACATACACTCCGTCTCCTTATTGCCACCACTATTGGAACTCCACTCCTCTTACCTGGTACCACTGTAACAGGTTGCTGGTTCGAGCGTCTCTGCTTCTATTCCTCAGATAGGTCTTCAACCGGCGTAAGCAAGAAAAGCTCCTCTCACACGCAGCTGATGTGACGGGCAATGTCATTGAGATGCACACAAGTTTATACAAATCAACGAACGCATCGTTGTATGGCCTTAACACATTGGTCGCGGAAAATCGCTTTTCAGCGTTTTTGCCCACCATGCGTTGACCGCCAACATCGCTGTACAGCGTTTTTGAGATCAATATAAAAAAAATTCGCCATGGCATTCATAATTCATCCACCCAACCCCCCGATGCCCTAGCGGGACCCTAGATGGGACTGCAATGGCTCAATACCGCCGCCTGGTGGATGGTCGGGCGAGTTAGACTCTCGCCAAAACCGGATGTTGTCATCAGTGCGTCGAGGGAAATTCCTCCGGCAGTCACATCTCTCTACGGGACTCCTGACAGACACTATAGCAGCGGTTCTCAACAGGGGTTCCGCGGCACACAGGGGTGCCGCGGAGAGCTGCCAGGGGTGCCGCAAGATGCCTGGGAATGTTTCTTTAAAAATATAGAATGACAACAGTCTTATTTTGAAAATAATGTAGCGGGTCTCATTTCTGCGCAGGCGCAGCTCCAACTATAATAACTAGGCTCCGACAGCTAGCAACATTCAGTTCATTATGATACTCTTATTTTGAAAATCCGTGGTGTCGTGACTCATATCCGCTCTACATTTACATTTACATTTAGTCATTTAGCTGACGCTTTTATCCAAAGCGACTTACAAGTTCTGTAACTGAGGGGTACAATTCCCTGACTGTATTACTAGATATGATACTTACTACCACTACCTTTGTACTTAATATTCGGCCACCCAGTACTCGGCATAAATATATTATGATGAACACTGTCACGTAGATGAAACGGATCCAACACAAATGTACGAATTAGAAATAGGTCTTTATTTCTACACAGCGATGGTGTGTAGAGCAAGCACTTAATCAAATCAATCACATTTATGAATGGGAATTAGTATGCACTTTTATGGCAAGAGTATTCGTCGGTATATCAATAGAGAATGTCCAATCTCTGAAGGCGCAGGTGGTACATATACGACCTGGAATAGTTAAGGAATAACAGCAATGATACTGAATGATTATAGACTGGATACACTAGGGGGGGTTAATCCGGTCGCTTGTAAGCCGACAGGAGTAGGAAGGGGGGGGGGGGTAGAGTCCGGCTGCCTCATCCGGCCAAGGGTATCCCAGGTGAACCCACTGTAGTGCCGTTCAATGCGCCGGCGATCCTTGGACCACAGATGAAAGCAGATGGACTCTTTGTGGGCCGGCATCCTCCGGTCCACGGAGGAGAGACGTGAAGCGACCTCGTCTTGCAGAGCGTCTCCTCACCTTGCGTCCTCCCCGGGGGGGGGGGGGGGGGGGGGGTTCCCAACACACGGCTGTGTCGGGGGTCTTTATCCATGGAATAATCAACGTATACAAAGCATAATCCGTGCCTGGGAAGGCGGGCTGTCGTCGGTAGAATAATCCGGTATACAGGTCCACTCGCTCGTCGGCTCTGGGGCTCCTCGGGTGCAATCTCACATGGGGTCGATCATCCTGGATAAACAGCCAGTTTTCTGCCCGAAACAATGGGGTGCTGACTACGGTAGTATTCTCACCGCACGAAGCACTATATATTAACAGACTATTATTAGCTTAATAGACTACGTCCAACTCGACGATATAGTGCCAAATATGACTATTCAAATATTAATATACACGATGTCTCAATACCGATGGTAGGCCGAACTTGGCCTTACTCCCACACGTGGCGTCGCGGGGAGGCTTTACGTCTGTGACTCTATTGGAGGGTAAGAAACTGGACTGAAAAGGAAGTCCTACTTTAGTAGCGCAGTATATATACGCACTATGAACAAATAGTCCCATTAGTGGTGCGGTAGCCAGATTCCTACACGGAACTAGGACTTGTTCGTACATGTTGAGCGGTACGTTTGAACTGGGTCTGGGGGGTATGGCAGCCTGGCACCAAGGTCTCGACCAATAGTAGAATGGAGACTATTATGGGATGTTCAGTAGGCTAGAATGGATATTCAATGCATATTGTACAAGGAATATACAAGGGATATCAAGGAATATTAGAGAATATACAAATACAATTAAATATATATATATAATAAATATATATATTCGGTTTAATCTGGCCCTTCACAACAGCCACCCCCTGATTGGTCCCAGACCTAATCAGTTAAGCAGAGACAGATTAATCGCGTTGTCTATTTACACATAAGGGTTTGCTGTAGGGGTCAGTCAACTTCACAAAGTCATAGGGTTATAGGGTCATGGTCATCATCGATTGTGTCTGGGAGTCGGGGCAGTTCTATGAGCCTCGCCACGGGACGGGTGTAAGTGCGACCCTGGACAAGCACTTCAGCTGCTCGGACCTTGCCGTCGGCACCGGTGATCACTTTGCTTACGCGGCCGGCCGGCCACATAGCTCTGGGCAGTGATTGATCAATAATCATGACGACTGTTCCTTCTGTCAAATTGTCTCTCTCCTTTACCCACTTCTGGCGGGTCTGTAGAGACGGTAGGTAGTGCAGTAGGAAACTGCTCCAAAACTTGTCGGCTAATACTTGACTGTACCTCCACATTCGTCGGCCGTTCGCTTCTTCAGGCCGGTACATTGTCTGGGGTAATGCAGGATCTAGCCGCCCCATCAGGAGTGTGTTGGGGTCTGCGGAGATAACAGTGCTCAATCCACAGAACACAGGCTTCTTATTCTCAGCCTCCTCCTGACTGGCTTCCCTCGAGATAGGCGTGGGCCACTCTCCTTCCGGGAGCTTTAGGAATGCTGGGCCGTCACTGTAGACATTGCGACGGGTGAGGTCATCTAGGGGCATTCCCCGGGTGATGACGTCAGCTGGGTTCTGTTTTGTATCAACGTAGCGCCACTCTGTTTCTCCGGTTAACTCTTCGGTTAAGTCTTGAATCTCTGTGACTCTGACTCCCACGAAGACTTTGTACTTGCATGAGTCCGATTTGATCCAGGCGAGTACTGTCGTGGAATCTGACCACAGGATTGTTCTAGACACCGGTATGGTGAGCTCACGTTGGATGAGCGTGGCTAGGTGCGCTCCGGCTAGGGCTGCGCAGAGCTCTAGGCGTGGGATAGATTGTTGCTTGCGTGGGGCTATTCTCGAGCGGGCGAGGACAAATGCTGTGTAGATCTCTCCCCCCTTTTCTTGGGCCCGCAAGTAGGCTACTGATCCGTATGCGACCTCTGAGGCGTCACTGAAGACGTGTAAGTCCATTTTACATGTCTCTGGCCTCACCGTGGGTGGGAAGTAGCTTCGGCGCATATTAACGCCTGGGAGTGAGTGGAGCTCCATCTCCCACTCTCTCCAGGTGGGTCATCTCCTGGGCTTCTCCCGGGATTGTAGCCATCCAGGTCTCGCTGCTGGCTGCCTTGTCCTCGGAGGAGAGGCTGCGCAGTACTTGCGGATCGCTGCTGGCCCACTGCCTGAGATCAAAGCCGCCTTTGATCAATGAGGCGCGGAGTTTAATCAGGAGAGCCTCGGCTTCTTCCTGGGTTGAAAGGCTTTGTAGACAGTTGTCTACGTAGAAGCTGTTCTTTACGCTGTGTCGGACCTCTTCGTCCGCTGCTGGGTCCTCTGCTACATGTTTCTGTAGTGCAAATGTAGCACAGCAGGGGCTGCACGTCGTTCCGAAGGGGAGGACTTCCCATTGGTAGATGGCTGGGTGCTCATCTCCTGGCTTCTCTCTCCATAGGAACCGTAACAGGGGCTTGTCCTCCTCTACTAATCTCACCTGCAGGAACATTCCTTTAATGTCCCCGCTGATGGCCACCTTTTCCTGGCGGAAGCGGAGTAGAACGCCGAGTAGGGAGGGGCCGAGTGTGGGACCGGGCAGTAACTCTTTATTCAGATTTTGGGATCCGATCTGGTAGCTGCAGTTAAATACTATGCGGTCTTTACCGTTGTGATGGACCTTGTGGTGAGGCACGTACCACGATTCAGTGGTCTGGTCAGCCTCTTTAATGTCCATCTTTGTGACGTGTCCCGCTGTGATGAGCTTCTCAATCTCAGCGCGGTATACACTCTCTTGGGCGGGGTTCTTGGCTAAGCGCCGCTCCGTGTTCAGCAGGTACCGTTCTGTGGCGTCTGTCTTGGCGTGGAAAGTAGGCATTCCTTCTCGCCGCAGGAGTGGCGTGGCGTATCTCAACACGCCGTTGACCGGGACTCTCTTGGTCCCTGTCTCGAGGAGGTGAATGGCGTAAATGTCATCTTTAGAGCGAATGTCTTTCTTTCCGTTCTTAAAGGGCATTTGTTCCAAGGTCCATAGCCGCTCTACGTGTTGCAGGAGTGCGGTTTCTCCCTCCGTGACTCGGGAGTGGAGACATCTAGTGGCTGTACTTCGGTTGAGAGATTTGGCGAGCGGGCCTTGGAGAGTCCATCCCAAACGGGTCTCGACTGCTGCAGGACAGCCTCGGGGTCCGGTATGAACCCGGTCTATCGGGACAATGAGGTCTGCATGGTCGGAGCCTATCAACAGGGTCGGCATAGCATTGTCTATGAGCGGGATCGGTAACTTGCGCAGATGTGCATATTTCTCCATCAGCTTGGCGACGGGGTATGTGTACCGCGACAGTCCTATTTCTTGGCTGGTGAAAGCGTCTGTAATCTGGTACCGTCGCTCAGGCTGGCCGCTTGCTGCGATAGAGAATGAGACATTCTCGCCCTTTATCGTCTTCAAATCTCGTCTTATTGTCCGAATTGTCATTTGGGTTTCGCTTCCCCGCAGCCCTAGCTGGGCCGCAGCGGAGGCGAGCAGAAGGGTCTTCTCTGACCCGTCATCGAGGACGGCGTAAGTGTCCAGGACTTTATTCTGGTAGCTTAGTGTCACACGCACTACTTTTAGGAGTACTCGGGCTCCACTGCTGCTGGCGGGATCGATGTACATGACGCTCGCTTTGCTGCTGGATGGTGCGGGTGAAGGGCGCCGTCTGTTACTGTCGTGAAGTATGTCCAGATGGGCTCCATCGCACTTGGTGCACCTTTTCTTTAAGCGGCATTCGGCTGCCATGTGTGAGCGCGCACAGCGAAAACAGCACTTGTTGGACTTTATCCATTGACTTGCTTCCTCCGCGTTCAGCTTGGGGAAGGAGTCACATTGCGCTAGCCAGTGTTCTTTCTCACAGTAGGGGCACACTATCTTCCACTTCTCCGTTCTGGAGGGGGTACTGTGGCTCCTGCTGCTCGGTACTGACTCCGATTGGTGCATCACAGTCACCGATCTTCTTCCATCATTTAGTCGTCTGGTTCCTTCTCTGGAGCCAGGGGTGCTCCGTCCGAATGTATCTAGCCGTAGGCTGCTGACTTCTCTCGCCAGGAAGTCTGCTAGATCGAGGAGGTTCGGTTCGGGGCCATTCGGGTCTCGGTGGTCTCTCTGCCGCCTAAAACGCTCCTGTCGAGCGGGCGGCAGCTTCTCCAAGATCCTTTCCATATTTGAGTTGGCGTAAAGTTCATGCCTCCCCTTCTCTCTCTGCGCTCCCAACATCCCTACCAGGGACTGCACTCTGATGGACAGGTCGTCCAGTGCTCGATTGTCTATTGCTGGGGGTAAGCGGTCGATGTGTCGGATCTCCTGGATCACGTAATCCCATATGCGCCCATACCTCTGGTCCAATGCTACCAGCGCTGCTGTGTATGGGGTGGTGGAAGTCGCGTAGGCGAGCGCTATATTATGTGCGCGGGGTACCTTTAAGTGCTTCAGTAGGATGGCGTACTTATGGCGTTCATCCAATACATCCACCAACATGGTCTCCAGACACATGCAGAGTTCTGTATACTGGGCCCGGTACTCTTGGGTGAAGTCGGGTACCATAGGCGTGCCAATGTATGACGCTGACTGTGGATACATCGGCGAGCGTTGGGGGAGAGGCCTCCTAGGCGAGTCTCCTCCCGCTCCTTGGTATGGGCTGGTACCGGCAGTGTACCATGGCCCGCTTGTCCAGGTGCTGTTCCTCGGTGCGGGTCGTGCGTCGTGCTCACCCGTGTATAGAGTCGGGGGTCTGTAGCGCAGCTCCGCGGGAGTATAGCCTGGGCTGTACCGGACCTCCTGGTCCGGTAGAGTACTGTGCTGTCGTCGGGCGTGGTTCTCCTCCTCTTCCTCTTCGTCTTCAGTTAGGTCATCCAGTGCTTGTAGTCTCTGGTTTAGCCTCTCCACAGGATATGCTGCTCCTTCCCGGTTGCTAGGTCTCGCTTGGACCGGTGGGGGGAGGTGGTCTGTGGGGGGTATAGACCTCGTCTGTTGGTCAAGTTCAGGGTTGTTTACTCGGCTAGGGGATGCCGCCCTGGAGGTGTGTCTAGACGAGTTCCTGGAGCCTCTGGCGGAGGGAGAGGGTGTTGTCCGTCTGATCAGCTGTTCTATTAGTTGCGCTTGCTGTCTGTCGCGCTCTGCGTCCCGTAGAGCACCAGCAGCTGCTCGCTGGCTGTCTGCTCGGTCTCGGGCCACATTCTCTTCCCTCTGAATGCGTCTTATTTCTAGACGTATATGCTCTTCTTCGCTCCGCTGCTGGATCTGCAGTCGGTCGCGTTCAGCAGCGGCGTTCAGGCTGATGAGGAAGGCCTGCTGTAGGGTCCTCTCTGCCTCGCTGGGAGAAGGCGGTTGTATAGGGGAGCCTTCCCTCGGGGTACTCCTTGCGGAGCTTTGGAGCTCTATCTCCACGGTGCTCTCCCCGTCTTCTTCCGTGCCGAGTTCTGTCTCGGTAGCGTTGTATTCCTCCCGGGACTCATCGGGGACTACTTCTTCAGTACTGGCGGGGTGTGAAGTCATGTCTGGTTCCCACTGGTCCCCACCGTGAACTTGGTCAGTTACATTAGAACCCGTAGGGGCCTCTATGGTCGGGGTAGTCTGGGCGTTGGGGTTAGACATACTTTTACTTTCTAGTTTTACCGCGTTTACTGTTAGTAGAAGACTAGGTTGTTGACTGACAGCGTAAGCCTCTAAGTACTGAGGGAGCCGTCGTTCGCGCTGCGGGCGTTGGTTAGGAGGATCGTTTCGTGGAGTGTTCATCATAGGCCATTTCAATATTAATAACACTATATTAATATTACACTAATTACCCTCCGGCTCGAAGGACCAATTGTAACTGAGGGGTACAATTCCCTGACTGTATTACTAGATATGATACTTACTACCACTACCTTTGTACTTAATATTCGGCCACCCAGTACTCGGCATAAATATATTATGATGAACACTGTCACGTAGATGAAACGGATCCAACACAAATGTACGAATTAGAAATAGGTCTTTATTTCTACACAGCGATGGTGTGTAGAGCAAGCACTTAATCAAATCAATCACATTTATGAATGGGAATTAGTATGCACTTTTATGGCAAGAGTATTCGTCGGTATATCAATAGAGAATGTCCAATCTCTGAAGGCGCAGGTGGTACATATACGACCTGGAATAGTTAAGGAATAACAGCAATGATACTTTAATGATTATAGACTGGATACACTAGGGGGGGTTAATCCGGTCGCTTGTAAGCCGACAGGAGTAGGAAGGGGGGGGGGGGGTAGAGTCCGGCTGCCTCATCCGGCCAAGGGTATCCCAGGTGAACCCACTGTAGTGCCGTTCAATGCGCCGGCGATCCTTGGACCACAGATGAAAGCAGATGGACTCTTTGTGGGCCGGCGTCCTCCGGTCCACGGAGGAGAGACGTGAAGCGACCTCGTCTTGCAGAGCGTCTCCTCACCTTGCGTCCTCTCCGGGGGGGGGGGGGGTTCCCAACACACGGCTGTGTCGGGGGTCTTTATCCATGGAATAATCAACGTATACAAAGCATAATCCGTGCCTGGGAAGGCGGGCTGTCGTCGGTAGAATAATCCGGTATACAGGTCCACTCGCTCCTCGGCTCTGGGGCTCCTCGGGTGCAATCTCACATGGGGTCGATCATCCTGGATAAACAGCCAGTTTTCTGCCCGAAACGATGGGGTGCTGACTACGGTAGTATTCTCACCGCACGAAGCACTATATATTAACAGACTATTATTAGCTTAATAGACTACGTCCAACTCGACGATATAGTGCCAAATATGACTATTCAAATATTAATATACACAATGTCTCAATACCGATGGTAGGCCGAACTTGGCCTTACTCCCACACGTGGCGTCGCGGGGAGGCTTTACGTCTGTGACTCTATTGGAGGGTAAGAAACTGGACTGAAAAGGAAGTCCTACTTTAGTAGCGCAGTATATATACGCACTATGAACAAATAGTCTCATTAGTGGTGCGGTAGCCAGATTCCTACGCGGAACTAGGACTTGTTCGTACATGTTGAGCGGTACGTTTGAACTGGGTCTGGGGGGTATGGCAGCCTGGCACCAAGGTCTCGACCAATAG
>NW_028171801.1:5000-10797 GCF_963971535.1 Notolepis coatsorum
GTCTGAGGCTAATCCATATACGCGATTTGCCACTAACATCAACCTCTTTATAAACAATTTATTTCTCTGAGCTAGCGAGGCAGTGCTGCAATTCAATGTTATCGATGTCTCATAAATAAAGCATAATTTTACAGCACAAGTACAGTAAAAAAAGTTTGGCATCCAACCAGAGTGCAAATGTAGCAGTAAAGTGCAATGGTAATATACAATGTCCAGGTGATTAAACTGGATATAAAATAAACGAGTACTACTGGGTGTGGTGCTAATCAGATGTTTACCAATATGGTACAGTTATACAGGTATAAAGACAGTATGGTCGTAGTCATACTGGCCAGCAGTGTAACTAGTAAGTGTAAGAGTAGGTATGATAATGTACAGAGATATAGATATAGTATCTATCTACATGTAAAAGGATTATGTACAGACAGGTGGATATTTATATAATACACATTAAGAATAAAATAATATATATACGGTACATACAGCATTATTGTACATGCTATCATACACACATTACCATGCAGTTGAATCCAATGAACTTCAACCTCCTCCTCTGTCAGGTGATCAACGCGGTGGAGCAGGACTACCGGCTGCCCCCGCCCATGGACTGTCCCACGGCGCTGCACCAGCTCATGCTGGACTGCTGGGTGAAGGAGAGGAACCTGCGGCCCAAGTTCTCTCAGATCGTGGCCACGCTGGACAAGCTGATCCGCAACGCCGCCAGCCTCAAGGTCGTCACCAACAGCACACAGTCGTCTGGGTAAGTGTCTGCGTCACGTTGTTCGAGACGAGTGGGGATGAAACCAACAGAGGTGTGGTCTTTTCAAAAGGTGACCGGAGGAATATAGCCTTTGGACGGTAATACGGAGTCCGGCAGCGATGGGAGTTATTACATGGCCTCTTTAATCTTTTTCACAATGTGAGTCATGAAGTTATGGATATTGCGCCGTCGTGGATATTGCAGGTAAAGGAGCACTAGTTGCTGTTCAAACCTCCTTAGTTTCCCTTGTATCGACCGGAAGCCTGTATGCCGGACAACAGCGATAGATCAGAATAAGAGGCTGATTAGCCGATTGAATGAAGTCACTTGACCTTTTGCGCCTGAACCCCTGGGAATATTGACCCAGCCATTTCATTTGTGCCCGAGCCAGACCCAGAGAACACGTCTGGCGCTGTGCAAACACCCCCTTATCCAAATTGATACGGCGTGCGGAGACGCAGTCACTCCTGAGTGTAAACAATCCACTACACTCTTAACACTCGTTCTGGAACGCAGCCGAGACCGTTATGCAGATGAGAAGCTCAATAAAGAGACCCAGAGGTGACCCCCTCCCAACAGGGAGCTCGATCAATGATGTCACGTCTACATTTAGCCCCAAGTGCCGCTGCGCTACATTCCTCCGTATCTTCTGGTTCCTGGAAAGACGGTAAAGGATGGAAGGCGTGTGGGGGGGGTGGGGGGGGGGGGGGTGACCTACCTATCCGTCCCTGCATCAGGGCTCTTCTGTCCTGGGGGAGAGGCGCAGACGATCCTGGGTTTGGGCTCTTGGGGCGGCGCTGTGCCTCAGTTGGCCTACAGGAGCGACGCACTTAGAAGATTAAGCTTGCGGGTAATTAGCTAAATTAAGGCACGGGCAAAGAAGAGATGGGAGCGCCTTTTAATTAGCCACTAACGAGATTTTAAACGGGCCAGCGGAGGGGTAGCCTCCTGCTGAGGAGACTAACGAGGGAGGAATGAGCGATGGATTCCGTCCTCTCCGTTTGACGTTGAAGGGTGGTTGGCGGTATAGCTAACACTGGTTACGTCATGTGACTGTGTGTGTGTGTGTGTTAGCTGTCTTGTGTACGCAATGTGTAGGTGTGTGTGTGGAGAGTGCTGTGCTTCTGGCACCAGTGGGCTGTTACATGAATGAATGAATGAATGATCATTGCATTTATATAGCGCTTTTCTATACACTCAAAGCGCACCCCACAATGTAGGCTGGAAAATTGCCTCCTTCACCACCACTGGTAGCACCCAATCTTGGGCTGCCATACACTGGCACCAGGCACACATCACACTACACAATGGCTATTACACTACACTATACATGTCTCTTGGAAGCAGGATTGCGGGTTGCCTATAACAGTATGAGTATGTATGAGACTTCCCATGCTGTCAAGTAGACCTCGCGCCACTTTCAGCCAGCAATTTTAAAGTATCCTGTTTGTATTGAAAAGGTCATGCCACGGCATTGCTCTATTCATTTAATTCCCAGTTATTTTCAAACCTTTATTTCCAACTCGTAAGACACAGACGATTACCCTCGTTCACAGCGACGACGAGCTTACAAAACAAGTCGTTTATCAGCAATTCCATACATATAGGCAAAATAAATAAGAATAAACAAGAAAAGATCAGCTAAGACGCACAGTGGTCGGAGATCATACTTTTAAATGCAGCAAGAGAAGGAAGAACCTTCAGCTTCAGACTCAGTTGGAGGGCATTCCAGGTGTTGGAAGCATCAAAGGAAAAAAGCATTGAGACCTTGAGACATTAAAAGTATTAACGCAATTAATGGCATTACCCTTTTTGACCATAAGCCAGCCGCGGGGGAAAAGTGTGCTTACGCTCTTGATAAAGAATAAGGAGTGACCAGACATCCCCCGAATGGCTTCTTTCATTATACAAAGTTTCAGAACAGACGTTTTGATTAAACCAAGTTGTATAAAGGCTTCTAAGTAATGTTAACGTTACTCACAGGTCAAGCTACGCTACTCCTGCTAATTATGCTGGCTAGCAGTGTTGATACCAAAGGAGAGGAGCCTTCTGCCAACAAAGATATTGATTTGTCTTTGTACCGTCAGAGAGCACATTTATTTACAAAATGGTTCACCAGGAAATGTTATTGAAGACTCCTGTGACCAATAAATGACCAATAAATACATGAATGATCACTTCCCCTAACAATTTATTCATAGATTTCTTTATGACCTACAGACACATTACGCTATGCTTTTTAAATGTTTCATTATTTGCTATTAACGCGTAAAATTTCTTTTAATAATTTGACAGCCGTAGCAATAACAGATTATCCAAGTAGCTACATGACCCTACGAGAGTGGAATAAAATGGTGCCTGTGTGTGTGTGTGTGTGTGAGAAAGAGAGCGACAGAGAGATAGACTGGTTGGAAGTTGTAGGCCTACACAGCTGTGTCTGTGAGTCATTCTGTGGAAAGTGTACTGGACATTATGTCTGATGTCCTGTTAGTTACTGTTAGTCCCCACACCCCCCCCCCCCAGTCCACATGCACGTGCACACGCATAAAATAATACAAAATAAAATAAACTGCCAGAATTCTGTCACATCAACTTGGCAACCCTAAGCAGTGTATGTGTTTCACTTTTCACAGTCGCCTCAGGCTTATTTTCATAACGCTCGCACACAAGTGACCCATATCCACTCTCTCAACTCCTCACAAATCCAAAATGGCGCCACACAACACTATGAGGTAACTGTAACTGTCTCAACTTTCGACCGTGCACTCTTGCGTACACTGTTAGCTAGCTCGTTAGCTGTTAGCCGGCTCTACAGTAACTTGTGTGCGGCCAGCAGGTCTCTTGAGCGTTTTCCAAGCTAACTTCAGAGAAGGCCATAACCTAACAATGCTCCATTAACAGAAGCCAGTGTCTTGAGGTTAATGACGTCTCAAGGCCTCAGGCTCCCATGAACAGGCATTATTAAAAACAACTCCATCTACACCACTCAATGGAGCCTCTGTACCACTCTTATTAACCCCCCCCCCTCTCCTCATTTTCTCTCCTCTCCCCTCCCCTCCTCTCCTCTCCCCATTCCTCTCCTCTCCCCATTCCTTTCCTCATTCCTCCTCTCCTCTCCCCACTCATCTCCTCATTCCTATTCCTATCCCCTCCCCTCCTTTCCTCTCCACACTCCTCTCCCCTCCCCTCCTCTCCTCTCCCCTCCTCTCTCCCCTCCTCTCCTCTCCCAACCTCTCCTCTCTCCCCTCCTCTCCTCTCTCCCCTCCTCTCCCCACTCCTCTCCTCCCCACTCCACCCCCCCTCCTCTCCTCACTCCTCTCCCCTCCATTCCACTCTTTAATTGTTAATGAATCTAATGCCATCAAAAAGGACGACAGAGATCAACAGAGCAGAGAGGAGGACTGGAGAGGACAGTGGTGCTCTTTCTCTTCGCCCCCCATCCCCCCCCCCACCCCTTCTCCTCCTTCACCTCCTCCCTCGTTCGTCCACTCAGCTCTGCTGCTCTTTGGCTTGTGGCATGTTCTTATTAAAACTCCCAAGGTGGCCTCCTCCTATCTGTGGCATTGATCAGAATGGAACAGCTCTGAGTTCATGTTCTTTTATGGAAAAATCCTCGATGGGTGTCAGTTAGGGATGTCCGATATTATCGGCCTACCGATATTATCGGCCGATATCGGCATTAAAATGTGATATCGGAAAATATCGGTATCGGTTTTCATTTCTATAACCTTTATTTACCCAGGCAAGCAAGTAAGAACAAATTCTGATTTTATTTATTGTCAAAAGTATGCATAATGTTGTGTTAATTCCACAACAAGAGATATGTAATGTTAATTACCTGAAATTATTCCATTTTTTGGGGGGAGGGAAACCCTGCATATATCGATATCGGTTGATATCGGTATCGGAAATTAAGAGTTGGACAATATCGGTATATCGGTATCGGTAAAAAAGCCAATATTGAGCATCCCTAGTGTCAGTAGGTGTATACGGACACACACACACACACACACACACAGGAGAGAGAGAGAGAGAGAGAGAGAGAGAGAGAGAGAGAGAGAGAGAGAGAGAGAGAAGAGAGAGAGAGAGAGAGAGAGACACACAGACACACTTGAGTCATTGCCATACAGCCACCTGATCCACATATGTGTTTACATTCCACAAATATCTCCACGCCGTCCAGTGGTTCCTCTCGGGACAAATGTCTTTCCACCCCCGCAGTGTTGTGTTGCACACATCCTTTTGTCTTGCCAACCGTGGTCACCACGCCAAGAAGAACACTGCACACACACACACACACACACAGAGACACACACACAGACACACACACACACACACACACACACACACACACACACACACACACACACACACACACACACACACACACACACACACACACACACACACACACACACACACACACACACACACACACACACACACACACACACACACACACACACACACACGCGCACGCACACACACAATCTACCCAGTGACAGCCAGGTACTACACCCACAAACCAAGCCTCCGACCAGTCTCTCCACGGTGATAAAGGTGGCCACCCCCCCCACTTGTCTCTCTGTCTCTCTCGGCTCGGGCTCTGTGACTCCCTACAGGGTGGAGGCGAGGGGAGGAGAGGAAGGAGAGATGGAGAGGTGGCACTCGGGGGGGGGGGTGGGGGGGGGGGGGCGCTTGGGGGTTGGAGGTTGGCCCTGCGGAGGTTTTGGAGTGACGACCTTAACCCTCTCTCTCTCTCTCACTCTCTCTCCCCCCCCTCCCCCTGCAGGGTGTCGCAGCCCCTGCTGGACCGCTGTGTGCCGGACTACACCACCTTCACCACCGTGGGGGACTGGCTGGACGCCATCAAGATGAGCCGCTACCGCGACAACTTCGTGAACGCCGGCTTCGCCTCGTTCGACCTGGTGGCCCAGATGACAGCAGAGTGAGTCTAGACGGAGACGGGTCAAACTAAAACCGGTTTTAACAACCGGTTCAGTCCAGATGACACACACACTGTGGAGTGGAGTGGAG
>NW_028171800.1:0-17061 GCF_963971535.1 Notolepis coatsorum
ACAACGCTGAGGGAGATCTGAGTGATTGATGAAGAAGCTCTCCAGCTCCCTGATCAACTATCCTTAAAGTGCCCTTGAGCCAAGAAGCTGAGCAGCTGATTAAAAGAAAACATGCCAGAATGAGAACATGTATTCAGTGGAGCTGCCTCAACTGGTTTGTAATTCAAGGTTGTGTGGTTGTAGTACTGGGCAGTTCCCTGGTGTGTGTTTCTATCCATATAAAAAATCTAGACTCTCCCTTTCATTCATCTCAGGCTACTCTTCATAACGTTTCCAGTCCTTCAGGAATTCTGCTGAGGTTTGTTCTTGAGATGAAGAGAGTAAAAAAGTGTTGATGCCGTCTATAGGCCATTTGGCCGGGGTGTTCAAATGGTTTAGACATTATCTGACCTGAATACCTGTATTTTTTTTTTTTAAATGGCGGGTGAAGTTTTATTTGTGCCTGCAGGCTGCAGCGCCGCCACGCTCCGAATGGTAAACACAAGAATAGCCATCTATTACGACTAGGGTATATCTGCAGTGCCGCAACCCCATAGAGTTATGCTATTGTCTATTATGGTGAATTAGTGCGCAAATCATTAATCATACATCAAAATAGCCTAATTTTATTATTATACACGATGATGACGATACAGAAAATTACAGAAAAATTAGAAATGCATGGCAAAAATTGCATTTATTGTCAGTATTTTAGAGACCCCCCAAAAATTCACAAATCATGTTTTCAGGGGGGCTGATGTCTCATATAGGGCAGCCATGGCTGATCAAACTTTCAAACTAGGCATTATGGCGACAGTGGCTCAGAAGTTAGAGCTGTCGTCTGGTAATCTGAAGGTTCCTGGTTTGATTCCGGATCCTCCTCATTGAGCAAGACATTTAACTCCCGATGAGCAGGTTGGCACCTTGCATGGTTGCCTACCACCGTTGGTGTGTGAATGTGTGAGTGAATGGGTGAATGTGAGGCTTAAGTTGTAAAGTGATTTGGATAAAAGCGCTATATAAATGTAGTCCATTTACCATTGCAGATGGAATATGACTCAAGATCCAGCTATTGCATGTTTTATTACCCATGTAAAATGTAAAATATGTAACATATTTTAGGTTCAACTATACAGTCTCTGGTTGATGCCCAGAAAGGTCCCAAGCAAAGAGAAATAGAAGGAAATAATCTATGAGTAGAACGACTTCCGAAATTTGTAACCACACTCTCAACACCATCTCCAAGGTGTCAGATAAAGTGTTCCGGTGTCAGAATGTGGGTTGAATGAAAGGCTAATGCGTGTCGGGTCATCCTGGCTCCAGGTCAGCCTGCTGCTCGCTGGGAAAGGTCAGACCAAAGTTAATGTCAGGGTGAGTGGCAGAAAACAGTTTGCAGGCCCAGCTGAGCTGAAAGCTTTTTTTTGTCAAGTGACTCATGCTAGCTGTGGCATTCAATAGAACCACTCACTCCCCTTTCTTATAGCACCAATATCTGCAGCACATGTGGTCGGCAATCTATCTATGCCCAAAGCAAGATAGAGAGAGATAGAGAGAGAGGGGGAGAGAGAGAGAGAGAGAGAGTGAGAGAGAGAGAGAGAGAGAGAGAGAGATAGAGAGATAGAGAGAGAGAGAGAGAGAGAGAGAGAGAGATTAAAGGTAGAATCTGTAGTGCTGTCAAACAGCAACCATGAGGCAGAATGCATGCACTCCATGTACTTTAGTAACTTATTATAGTATACTGTGAGTTTCTCCAGACCCACACATTAGATGAAGACAAAAACTGTAAATAAAGTGCAATACCAAGAGGGGCTCATTGGGATCCATTGGTGCAAAATGTTTGGGGTAATTTTCTAAAGGACACTTCTGGCTTATTTTCAACCTAGATCCTATTTTTCTATGTATCTGGGATCATACAACTGACTCGTTAATTGGACCACATTCGAGCGAGTTGTGTTTTTCTGGGTGTTTGAGTTGGATGCAGCTGTCCTGGCTGCTAATCAATCCGACAGTGTGCAGCGCGCAACAGCCAGACGGTTATAAAAATACTAAATCCTTTTGGAATCATTTCACAGTTTAAAAACAGGCAAGGAGAAAAGAGATCTCCTGCACACTGTCCTTTTACTGGCAATAAACAAAAAGTAGACGATGGCTCCTTTTGAAGCCATTTTTGACTGCCCAGTGATATGACAATGATAATGAAAACATATGGGTCTAGGTTGAATATAATCAGAGTTATCATTTCAATAATCATTGTCTGTGCTTCAAATCCATATAAATAATATTTTGATATGTTACATAATTTAAAGATCCCCTTCAGATGTATTTTAAACCCTTAGAAAAGGTTCCATATTGAATAGCAATTGGTATAATTATATTTTTTTCAATACAGTACTGAACTATGTCTTAGCAGCATCTACAGTATACACATTTACACTTATTGAGAATACAAGGATCTATGAATATGCAAATTGCCAACAAGCACCCACTGATATTTATCAGGAATTCCAAGTCTGCAGCTTATATTATTTTAAGACATGTCAATACCTACTCAGCTTTCTGTGTATTCTGAGGTCGTTTCCACATTGGACCACAAGGTTCTATCTGTTAGTGACATCACACATGCAACTCATGGTTCTCTGTTGTCAAGTTATGCACAAATAACAATCTGTATAGTCAAAACCATGCCTCCAAGAGGAAATTACCATAAAGAAAATGCTTTTGAGTGGAGGGGATCTTTAAGATAGATATATGAACAATAGAGCCCAGCTCTCGGCGTTGCTACCGGCTTGGCCGGCCGTTATACTAACACAATTGGCAGTGTTAGAGGGTGGGAAAGCCAGTGGATGGGACATTGTGGACAGCGACTCCTACAGGTTGTTGGGTGACGCCGGTACGGCGGAAACAGGAAGTATCGGGGGCAGCATGAGCCTCCCACGCGCTACTCCTCGCCACTGAGAGTTCGAGCTGTTGCCGTGAAAAGATGGGACAGGCTGCCTCCTCGTGTACCGGAGCGGACACGTGATGCAAGGCTTCTATCCTCACTACAGCCGACCAGTGGGAGGCATAGTCTAGCAACGTTCAAGACAGGGGAGGGAAGAATTGGAAACACGAAATTGGGATGGGAGAAAAATAGAAAATAGGGAGAAAAAGTGGATCAAAAAACTAAAAAAATATATATATGTACAATAGAGTGAATTTGAATTGCATGCAAATATGAGATATAATGCACAAATATACAGATATATGAAGGAAAGAGTACATGAAGACGTGCATCTATTCATCTAGAGAGAGAGAGAGAGAGAGAGAGAGAGAGAGAGAGAGAGAGAGAGAGGAGAGAGAGAGAGAGAGAGAGAGAGAGAGAGTGAAAGAGAGATGTACATGTAGAGCTATCAGATGTATGAGAACTAAAGTGAAAACAAATATATGAAAGAAAAATATTAAGCAGTGATGAGAGGATAGCATGAAGTCAGGATATGACAAAAAGCATTTACATAAAAAAGAAGCCTTATTTTCCCCATCCTCTCTCTCTCTCTGCCACCGCTAGATATCTCTCTCCATCTCTTACCCCCCCCCCCCCCTCTCTCTCTCTCTGCAGGATATTCTATCAGCCTTAAAATAAGCTGAGATTCTCCCAGGCGAGCGAGTGGCATGTAGGCCAATGTATATAAAGCTTCCTCTGGCCTGAGGCAAGCCAACACCAGCCAGCAACTGACTGACTGCGCTGAGGATGCACATTATATACAAGCAGCACCGAACATGTCCACGCACACCCACGCCGTCTCTCCGCTGAAGGAATACTGTGTGCTGTGTGTGTGTGAGTGAGCGTAGCTGAAAGTCCTGACATGCAAACATGCTCTGCTCTGTGCCACCTCAGCTGATCTGCATCAATAGCTCTCTAACTCACACACACCCTCATATACCAACACACACACACACGCACGCACGCACGCACGCACGCACGCACGCACGCACGCACGCACGCACGCACGCACGCACGCACGCACACACACACACACACACACACACACACACACACACACACACACACACACACACACACACACACACACACACACAGACACACACACACACACACACACACACACACACACACACACACACACACACACACACAACCAGGGGACTGGCCAACATGTTAGGTGTACATCATGATCTCCATGACGTGATATACAGGTGGTGGCAGCACTCTGAAATGGCACGGCAAGCCACAGGCTCTGGCCACGGCACAAGGGCCTGTTTCTGATGGGCGAGCACATCACAAGCCTTAGCGGTTGATTGAGCATACGGATTTGTAACTAAGTTGAAAAGAAAATGAATGCAAAATAAATGTATTGCATGTGGCATATTTAATATTCAGTTAAATCGGCTCAAGATCACATGTATTTAATTAAATGTAGTACAATTTGGGACCGCCCCCTGCAGCACGTTCTTGCATACAAAAGTTAATGTGACAATAAACAAATAATCAATAATTTGGTGTCCCTGTGGATTTTTTGGTACCAAAAGCGATGAGAATCTGCTATCTAGAGAAGATAACACTAAATAGCGATTCTGTTCACAATTATTACACATGATCCATTATTACATGCATTTCATCAACCAGTATGACACAATATAATATATGTGATAGAATTCACAGTAGAAAATAACAGTTAGCAGCTTCAGACTTTATACTTGATGACATCATAAGTTTGAGTTTTAGCACTCTAGTTTTTGGATTTGGGAGAGAGCACTGTCTTCCTGCAAAAGTCCTCCCTACTTGGTACCTTATCCACTAAGCCCCTCGAAATGCCAGTGAAACTCTTGGGGGTGAATTCACAAAGGGCTTGCGCAGCTTTTTCTGAAGCTATGCCAGTGCAAATAGCTCCGAAACACACCATGCTATACACAAAGCATGCACAAAGGGTGAAATACCGTGCTAACTGTGTTGCCATCAGCAGTGTTATTTGCGGTTATTTAAAAGAGGTAATATGGGCGGAAAATGTGCCCCTTTCTATGCAAATGAGCCTCATTGCAAAAACACTCCAATTCACAAAGATCAAAGATCGGCGCTAATTGCCGCGCGCAGTTAAGTGACGCTATTATTTACGTCTTCAGAGAATTGGTGGTAACTAAGCGCATTAGTGGTGGCAGGTAAGGTAATAATCAAAATAAAGATAATAGAACCCGCACACTCATATGCTCCAGAATAAACTTTTAATTTATAACGTTTCATCAGGTCCATGAGGAGTAGACGCTGGGAAAACGTCAATGAAAAGTTTATTCTGGAGTATATGAGAATGCCGGTTCTATTCTCTTAACTAAACATTAAATACAACTTCATTTCTCACTCTAAAAATATTCCTAAATCTGAAATTATTTTCACTGGCACACAGTGCCTAACTTCGGGAAAGATTCAGCACCATGGACAGGTCTGCTCAAACAAATTTATTTTGGGATGACATGACAAACGATTTGGTACCATCTGGGTGGGCAAATTCTAGATGTGATTATTTTTCTTTTATTCCTATACATCGCTAGATTGTGTTTTGATATGACCATGATCACGTTTTATGCACCTGAGTCTCCTGAAGACGTAGAGATAAACCCTGAGTCGATCGGACCTTCCCACGCTGAGCTATATGGTATACTCTCACGCACCTACCGCCTAATGCCTCCGCAACAAAGAGGCATTCACTTGTAGGGGGTAGGTGCACGAAGGTTACCATATAGCTCAGCGTAGGAAGGTCTGATCGACTCAGGGTTTATATCTCTGTGTTCAGGAGACTCAGGTGCATAAAAAAACGTGATTATGGTCATGTCTCTAGTACAGTATCTAGAGCTACAGTATTGATTGCCAGGACTTCCAATTCACGATCAGATAATTGAAGCTTCTGTTTTCTGCCATTGTCTTAGGACATGCATATCTACTGTTACATGGGCAGTATTTATACTATTTGACCATCAGGAGCCACTCAGATGCTCCACGAGCCAACTGCGCTGTCAGATATCCGGAGCAAATTGCACTCTGACAGCCAACAGCGCTGACAGATATCAGGAGCAAATTGCACTCTGACAGCCAACAGCGCTGTCAGATATCCAGAGCAAATTGCACTCTGACAGCCAACAGCGCTGACAGATATCAGGAGCAAATTGCACACCGCATGGGCGTGTTTGTGCTAGTATATCATTCATGCAACATCTTTATTGAATAGGTCGCAAAGACGGAGCAAATAGCGGACTCAAATCATGCGCAGTTAAGCGTGCTATTAGGGGCCGTAATCCATTCTTTGTGAATTTGCCACCTTGGTTGCGTTTCACATTGGCATGGCTTCCGCTTCATCTTGCTCCCTACCTTTCATTACTCAGCTGCTTTGACGAGCCAGCTCCCTGAGCCTGTGACCCCTCTTAGTGAGCTACATTGTTACAATGAAACGTGTTGATGTGATTCAGAATATGCAGCTCCTAATTAACACATGATTAATGTGTCTAACTAGTTAATAATATATGTATATTTCAACACTATTTCTAAAGCAGACTGGCACATCTTGATTTTTGACTAAAGGTAAAGGTAGAATCTGTAATGTCATCGGACAGCGGCCTCTAGGTAAAAGAGCCACTCTTGGTATTGCGCTTTGTTTAAACTTTTTGTTTTTGTCTGACGTGTGGGTTGGAGTTTAGTGGGGATAGGGGGAGGGGTTTAGTGGGGATAGGGGGAGGGGTTTAGTGGGGATAGGGGGAGGGGTTGCTACTGCTGGCCACACCTTAGAAATTCAGCATCATAAGTTACTAAACTCCAACCAGAACATTAGACCAAAACAAGAAATGTAAATAATGTGCAATACCAAAAGGGGTTATTTTGCCTAGAGATCGCTGTTTGACAGCATTACAGATTACATTCACGTGCAATGCTCTAGAAATGAGACTATAGCCTTTTATGGATTTGGCAGCCCCGGTTGTGTCTGATCAGAAGAGTTCATATGGGGGCGGCTGGGTGGCGCAGTGGATATTGCGCTCGTCACCAATGCAAGAGACTCCGGTCTCGAATCCGGGTGTTGCCTCTGCTTGGGCCGGCCGTCATACAGGCTCAATTGGCAGAGCCAGCGGGTGGAAGTCGATGGATGGTAATCTGGACGTTGTGGGCAGCGACTCCTACAGGTCGGTTGGGGGACGCCTGCACAGCAGAGACAGGAAGTGGCGGGGGTAGTGTGAGCCTCCCATGCGTTACACCTCGCCAATGAGAGTCCGCGCTGGCAGGTGAAAAGATGTGACAGGCTGCCTCCTCGTGTACCAGAGGGGACACGTGATGCATGGCTTCTATCCTCCCTACAACCGACCAGTGGGGGGCATAGTCGAGCAATGTTCAAGACAGGGGAGGGGAGAATTGGAAACACGAAATTGGGATGGGAGAAAAAATTGAGAAATAAGGAGAAAAAGTGGATAAAAAAAAGAAGAGTTCATATGGGCTATAGGGTTTCGTGCATCGCTATAGGGAGGGTTTTTTCTCTTGTTCTAACTCGGCACAACGCTGTGATTTAGCCTGCTAAGGAAACAATATTTCTTCCATGAAGAAGTTCCATAGTGGAGAGCTTTGTAGGGTGGAGCGACAGCAACCTGGTGGTGGACTACCAGAGAGGCAAGAAGAGATCCCTGCAGACTCCTATCACCATCTCCAACGCATAACGAATGATGTATATCACGCCAGTTGGGGTACCTTATGTATAATGCACCTGCGTATACTGTATACTTTACTTACTCCTAGTATATATTTAGACTCTAGTGTTTATTGAAACCATATTTATTGTAATGTATAATTTAACTGATAGGGCATACAGACCCTCATCTGCACCTTTGATCACACTGCCTACTTGCTCATGCTTATATTCAGAGTTAATTATATTGTTTACACTGCCTATTTTTACTTTTCTACTGTACTATCATTTTATTGCCTGTATTTATGTCTTCTACTATTACCATGTAACTGTACCTCCCCTCCGGGTATTTATGCTGCTATGATGCCTGAATTTCCCCAAGGGGATCAATAAAGGAATATCGTATCTTATCTTAGTGCATGTTTAACCCCTTCACTACCACAGTACAGAGGGTTAACCCGTTCACTACCACACTACAGAAGGTGAACCCGTTCACTACCACACTACTACATAATGTTAACCCTTTCACTACCACACTACAAAGGGTTAACCCTGTCACTACCACACTACAGAAGGTTGACCCTTTCACTACCACACTACAGAAGGTTAACCTATCACTACCATACTACAGACGTGTGATAGTGAGGGGGCGACAGTGGCTCAGGAGGTAGAGAAGTCGTCTGGTAATCCAGAGGTTCCCGGTTCGATTCCCGCTCCTCCCGGGCAGTGTGTCGAAGTGTCCTTGAGCAAGACACTTGACCCCTAATTACTTCCGATGTGCAGGTTGGCACCTGGCATGGTTGCCTCTGCCATCAGTGTGTGAATGTGTGAGTGAATGGGTAAAATGTGAGGAATAAATTGTAAAGCGCTTTGGATAAAAGCACTATATAAATGCAGCCATTTATCATTTACCATTTAGTGAAAGGTTAACCTTCTGTAGTGTGGTAGTGAAGGGGTTAAATATTATTTGGAGTCACGGGATATCGCCAACATCGATATGGAGTTGGTCAGCTGTGAAAAATTTGATTTGGAACCCCTATATTTTGTTATTTTGACAAATCTTTTTTTATTTTTTTCAAAGTAGCCATTATTAAGGCATCCTGGTCGCAGACTGAGTTATGTTTTAGCTCCACAGGCCCACAAGCTACAGCTCCACAGCCATGGCCCCATTCTGCCAACAAAACCAATTACTTAGTGTTGCAAAGCCCAGCAACGGCCCAAACGGAGCCCATTATTTAACCATGAGACACACAGACTTCACTCAACGCAGGCCCTTCTGTGGCAGGTTGCGCTGACACACACACATAAACACACAATGACACATGCACAAACACACAATAACACATGCACAAACACACAATAACACATGCACTGTAGTGATTGTTAATTGTACATAATTCACCCACGGAACTATTGTTAGGAACAAGAGTTCCGCCCGAACATTATAGGAGGTGGCACTGCCTGCCACCACGAGTCGTTCTGCACGCAACGGAGCAGTAGCTTGTTGTATTTTGTGTATTGAATAAAAGCTGTTCGCTCTACCGAGCTACCGTCTCCGACTCCCATCTCTCGGCACTACACTGGTGACCCCGACATTGGTCTCGCTGAAGTATCAGGGACCGGACCGAACATGGCAAACGATGCCGTTATTATTCGATTGCCGGAGTTTTGGGAGCATTCTGCGGCGGCGTGGTTCGCGCAAGCAGAGGCGCAGTTCGCCCTACGAGGGGTTGACGACGACGCCGCGAGATATTACCACGTCGTCTCGAGCCTCGGGAGCACGACAGCGGCGAGGACGGTAGGCTTCATAACAGCTCCGCCTGCCCGGTATAAATATGAGGCGTTTAAGACGCACCTACTCAGGATTTTTGAGTTGTCGCCGTCTGAGCGGGCCCGACGCTTGCTGGATATACGTGGCCTGGGAGACAGCAAGCCGTCGGCGCATATGGAGATGATGCTGAACCTGCTGGGCGCCGAGCAGCCGAACTTTTTGTTTAAAGAGCTGTTCCTCAGGCACATGCCGCCACGGGTACAGACGGCACTGGCCAATACAAACATTGTGGATCCCCGTGCTCTGGCAGAGGAGGCAGATCGGTTCTACCTGGCCACTCGACACTTTACCCCAGGGCTGATAGCCTCGACTAGCGGTTACACGCCGCAGGGGGGAGGGGCGAGGAAGACCAGGAGCAGCGCGGCCGCAGGCCGGTGTTATTACCACGCACGTTTCGGCGCGAGGGCGACAAGATGCCGTTCCCCTTGCACTTTCGGCATGGCGCATAAACGCAGACACCTGCGCCCAGTAGCAGCGGTGAGCGCAGGTATGTCGAACCGGCTGCTTTTCATTAGAGACACACTCTCCGGTTGCAAATTCCTCTGCGACACCGGAGCTCAGAGGAGCGTCCTGCCAGCTACGAAAGAGGACATCGCCGGCGATGATAGAGGTCCACGCCTGACGACCGCCAACGATACCCCTATCCGCACCTACGGTACAAGGACCGTGGAACTGTGTTTTGGGGGCCAGCGGTTCACGTGGGACTGCATCACGGCCGACATTTCGTTCCCACTACTGGGGGCAGATTTCCTGGGTGCACACGGTCTCCTCGTGGACATTAGACATGGCCGCCTAATAAACGCACAGACACGGGCTTCGTTGGCATGTGTCCGCGATGAGGCGACATACGGCGGCCTTCTTACAGCCTTCACCGACCACGAACCCCTCACGTTTTCTGAGTCAAGACACGTCGCCGAGAAGCCCAACGTCGTCATCGGAGCTGTACAGCCGGACCTCAACTACGTCAACAGGGGCTCGGAACAGGCCTCCGACCACGACATCCAGGCCCTCGGGACTGCAGATTCCAGGCTACGCCTGGAGGACGTCGCGATTGGTCACGCGGGTCCGACGCTGCTGGGTGACCTGTCCACCGGACACCCTAGCCCACAGGCCCCTGAGGACTGGCGAAGGCTCGCCTTTGAGGTGGGGTACAACCACCACAAGGTTGAACCCGCCCACGTAGACATTTCCCAGCCCTTAGAGCTGGCCCTCTCCCCCCGCCGAGGCCGTCCGCCGCTACCCCGGGACCCGCCAACGACGGAGCCGCCGTTGGCCTCGTCGACGTCTGTGCCCCCGGGTGTCGGGGAGGACACGGGCGCTTGCGCCGCCCCTACCTCCCCGACCCTGGCTTTCCGCACTCACCGTGGCCGGTTCATGCCCCCGGGCGCCGTGGAGGGCGCAATCGCTTGCACCGCGCCCCGGGTTGTCCGCTCACGCCGCGGCCGGGTCGTGGTCTCTCCCCGCCGTGGAGATTTTGACCATGGTTGAATTCTGGGGGGGCTTGTGTAGTGATTGTTAATTGTACATAATTCACCCACGGAACTATTGTTAGGAACAAGAGTTCCGCCCGAACATTATAGGAGGTGGCACTGCCTGCCACCACGAGTCGTTCTGCACGCAACGGAGCAGTAGCTTGTTGTATTTTGTGTATTGAATAAAAGCTGTTCGCTCTACCGAGCTACCGTCTCCGACTCCCATCTCTCGGCACTACAGCACAAACATTATCAGACACTGGTAGAAAAGGACATCACATCCAAAAGACTGACCTTTCAAAAAAGACAGAACATGATATTCCACTAAATGTTTTATGAGAATCACGTGAGCAAAACAATGGGGAGAGATCAGACGTCACACAGACACAGACACACACACAGACACACACACACACACACACACACACAGTACACTTGTACAAACAACAGACAGATAGACACAGAGAGAGAGCGACAGAGAGAGACAGAAACACGGAGAGAGAGAGAGAGAGAGAGAGAGAGAGAGAGAGAGAGAGAGAGAGAGAGAGAGAGAGAGAGAGAGACAGAGAGAGATAGAGAGACAGAGAGAGAGACAGACAGAGAGACAAATAGAGACAAAGAGAGACAGAGTGAGACAGAGTGAGAGAGGGGGAGGTGGAAGGGAGGATTTTGAGAGGTTGTCATCTTTTCAAGAAAAGGAATCAATGTTCTCCAGATTGTATTTTTCTCAATACACCATTCCACCACCATCCGGTCAGGTTTTTAGTTATAATCCATATGGCATTTCTGCTATTGTTACTGAAGCTGCAATGTGTACTGTAATTTCAAGTCAAGTTCAAGTTTCTTTATTAGTTGTCATACAGAAGTACAGAATACTTTTATACAAAATGCTTCTTTCTGTTACACTCCAGAGACTGTGCTAGGCAAAAATAGATAAGTATAAAATAAAATAAGTATAGCAGTATAAAATAGAAGTCACGTACGTAGACACAAGTGTTCAGTATGTACATATGTACAAAGTTCAATGCAGAGTAGAAGTAACTGAGTTACCATACAATATACTAATATACAATATACTGTATAGTGCAAAGGAGAAATGGGATGAGGTACAATTTACAGTAAGGTGTAATGAGGTATGGGTTGTAGTGCAAATTCTTTACCAATAAATATAAAGTGTGTTTAGGTGTTCTAAAGTGTGTAGAGTGGGTGCTGCAGTGAGTTGTTTGTTTAAAGTGAGTGTGTGCGTGTGGATGTGTATGCTGTGAGTGCATTTGATGGTTGTTACATAGTGTTATTGTTCGTTGAGTCATTAATTAAAACATCCATATGGAAGGAATTTGAATTATGAATTGTCTCATGTCATCATCATCAAAACAAAAAAGAACTAGGTGAACCAAACACAGGCCTGGAAGAGACTTTGAAGATACTTACTAACCTTGTACAGTAAGTATGTATTGTAAATGAAATTGCTGTTGGCTACAGTACAAACATAGTTCCTGGGACTGGATTTTCAAGGTTGGTTGTTTGTTTAGTGGGGGCTCTGTGCTTGGAGTACCTATACATTATGTTCATTAATTTGCTGACTGGTTTTGCTCACTACATGTGTGTGTTCACTAGATCGTGTCCTTGGTCACACGCTGCATTAGTCAGCCACACACTCCATGACTGCACACCGAGAGAGCACTTTATTTTATTTACTTACAAAGAAATTCCCCCCAAAGTACACATACACAGTAGAAGCTATAAACAGTCTGAAGTGACGCCAGGTGACAAAGGTCAAAGGTGAGCTGTAGTGATGCACCGATGTGAAAATTGTGGCCGATACCGATAACCGATATTAATATTGCTGTTCTGGCCGATACCGATATTTACCGATGTCAATATCTCTGTATAGAAAACACTTTTCAAATAAAGAGCTATTTTCCAAAACACATTTTTTTTAAACTTTTGTAACTTATTTTCAGTAATGACTGATATTTAAAAACTATTTAACACTTTAATCGCCGAAAACGCTGGAACTCGTCTTTCCCCGCCATGCTCATTCTGCCGAAGACGCCGTACCTCGTCTTTGATATCAATATTTCAAAAATCTGTGATCGAAATCAGATTTCTCCTCCGGGGACCTGAGATATACTGCTGATCTCCACTCAACTCTCTAACGGTTCAAGAGCGCCATCTGGTGGCCGATCGGCAGATCGCCCAAACAGCAAACCGGAAACAGGAAACTGGTGCTCATCCAAATTCGGTCCGACCACTCGCTATAGCTCCCGGGACTCCATCTTGACACACTGGATAATCGATCGCTCACCCTAACTCAATAAACAACATGATTTGGACGTATATACTATTATACAACCTGGAAATGGATCCGGTATTTCTCCATCCCATAATAGAAACAATTCTGTTCCACGCTCATCCCCCAACGGCGCGAGGAAGCCACAGTGAGTTTCAGCGTTATTTTCTAACGTGTTCCATATAAACTGCTCTGATGATCATATGACCCACACTAGATGAATGAAATAACGTTGCCCACGGAATTATAAACGATCCCCCGCACATCCGGTCAACATCAGATGATACGTAGTAACTTCTAGAAGTACCTCCAGTTGAAATTTTTTATCTGGCACCGATCGCTACCAAACTGTATTTGATCATCAATATAATGCATTTGGGGCTATAAATCAAGTTCTGGAGAAAGCTGCAGAAAACGATAAAAACATACTTATACTTTAGACCATATTAGTATGAATATGTGAATGAAAAAGTATAACGTTGCTACACCCTGAACAATAGATATAGGACATTGAATGGGCCATAATAATGTCAATTTAGCAATACAATTTAAAAAGTTATAGCCCTGCAAAGAAGGGGAACTTCTCCATAGACAAATAGAGATGGCGAGGGATGGTAAATTATGAATTTAACCATGGCGATCAGTGTTAAGGTCAAAACATGTAAAAGAATTAAAATAAAATAAAAAGGACAACGTTTTTTTTAAATTAACAAAAAAAAAGAAAAAAAATTATATCGGCCCATATCGGCCCTATATTGATATCGGACCGATACCGATGTGTAAAAAAACTGCCATATCGGCTGATATTATATCGCCGGCCGATATATCGTGCATCACTAGTGAGCTGTATTCTGAAAGGTGTGGCAGGCTGGGCATGTGTGCCCTCACCAGTGATGCCACAGATTACTTGTAAAAGTAATCCGATTACTGATTACTGATTACTCCTTTAAAAAGTAATCCAAGTTACTTTACTGATTACTTGATTATCAGAGTAACTTAGTTACTTTGAAAGTAACTAGGTTACGAAGTCGTCGTCGTTCCCCCAACAGTTTTTTTTAAACGCTTTATTGAAAGTGCATAAATTGTTTTTAACTTGTTTCTCTGCACATAACGTAAATTGTTAAACTAGTGCTTCAGCTTCTGTACCATCAAGTATGGTAAAGCAACAGTCTATGATGCTCACAGCATTAGAGCAGCCAGCCAGTGGTTTTACAAAACCAGTGTATCCATTCACATCTAACAAATGCAGGCTGAACTATTCAATTATATCAACTGTAACTATTAAATTGTTTTTATAAATGTCTCTCTATAAACATACAATCAGTCTCTCTTTAACATGTAAATTAACTGTAAATCTGGCAAATAAGAGCTTTTGCTCTGCCACCATCAAATATACATTAATCAAAAGGGAAAGAAACAATCTCTCTCTTTTGCTGTTTGGCTGGCCTCCGAGTCCTCCTGTACCTAGTCGAAGCGTCGGCTAGTGTTGTGATTCCAGATGCTTTCAATGCAATTGGATGTGCTGTTTTTAGCGGTAGACAGTATTTTGTTTCCTCCGCATATGCATAGACGAGCGTTTTGGGGTGGAAGTCTGAACAGAAACCGCAAAAGTCTTCTTGCGGTTTCACTTTTAATTTTGCGTTTAGACAAGCGTTTTGGGGTGGAATTCTCAGACGAATGCAGACGAGGCTGTAACAACGGAGCCCTGCTGTCACACGATTGGCGCATATGTCACATGACGTGCTGTGAAGACCCGCCCTACTCTGCCTCTGATTCGCAGACTGTGGATGGGGAATGTGATTGTACCAAAGCAGAGTCACTCACAGACAGAGTGTCCAGTCACGCCGCGGGACACATTCTTGTGTAACCCTTTCACTGCCACACTACGTCACTCCCAAATAAGAAAAACAGCTCAAAATGTATTTTTGACTGTCGAAAACGAAATAAAATACTGCATTCCGCCTGCATTATGAATTTATGATGAGATAGTAACGAAATAGTAACGCACAGCCACTTGGACAAGTAACTGCAATCAGATTACTGGCTTTTAAAGATTAACGCGTTAGATTACTATTTTCGGGTGAAAGTAATCAGATTACAATAACGTGTTACTTAGTAACGCGTTACCGGCATCACTGGCCCTCACTGAGTGGAGCCACCATGACGGGACTATGATTAAGTCATGTCTGGGCAGAGACGGTGTACCCTTTCTGCTGGCTCCTCTTACCTCTCTCACTCGACAGATGCTGCCGCAGCTCACCCACTCTTCAGCTCTGATGTGCAATAAGACAAGGTGTCAGGCAAGGGCCCTTTGGTAGACATTAAACCCCAGAATATGTAAAAGGTGTTCCTCTATTTATATGGACTTGTATTTTTTCAACATGGTTTATAAGGGGAGCTCTCTACAGTGTTATTTATGCGCTGTAAATAATAAAACTCACATTGAGGAAGTGAACAGTGCGGGTGTTCCTGTCGTGTGAATAGTGTCAACAGTGTAAATAGAAGGTTCCAGGACAGCATCACAGTGCCGGCCTGTTACACACACACGCACGCACGCACGCATGCACGCACGCACGCACGCACGCACGCACACACACACACACACACACACACACACACACACACACACACACACACACACACACATCTGCAATTAAACAAGTTTCTTTAATAGTTGTCATACAGAAGTACAGAATACTTTTATACAAAATGCTTCTTACTGTTACGCTCCAGAGACTGTGCAAGACAAGATAAGTATGAAATAAAATAACATAGTATAGCATGTAAATGAGAAGTAAAAAATGAGGTCACAGTGTTCAGTAATAGACATATGTACAATGTTCGATGCAGAATAGACATAACTGAGTTACCATATAATATACAATATACTATGCAGTGTACTAATATACAATACTATATAGTGCAAGCAGAAATTGGATGAGGTGCAATTTAGGTACAATTTTACAGTAAGGTGTACGAGTTGTAGTGCAAATCCTTTATCAATAAATATAAAGTGTGTTTGTGTGATCTAAAGTGTGGAGAGTGGTTGCTGCAGTGTGTTGTTTGTTTAAGTGAGTGTGTGCGTGTGGGTGTGTGTGCTGTGTGCATTTGATGGTTGTTGCATAGTGTTTATTGTTCGTTTAGCAGCCTGATGGCCTGGGGATAGAAGCTTCTTCTGAGTCTTTCTGTGCTCGCCTTAAGACTCCGGTATCGCTTGCCTGACCGCAGCAGTTCAAAGAGGCAGTTGTTCGGGTGGCTGGAGTCCTTGATGATTCTCTTAGCCTTCCCCCTGCACCGCTTGTTGTAAAATGTTCTGGAGGGTGGGAAGCCCCCCTCCAATTGTGCGTTCGGCTGAACGTGTCACTCTTTGTAGTCTGCTACGGTCTTGTGCAGTGCTATTCCCAAACCAGGAGGTGATGTTGCACATACACACACACACACACACACACACACACACACACACACACACACACACACACACACACACACACACACAAACTCTCTCTCTTTCTCTCTCTCTCTCTCTCTCTCTCTCTCTCTCTCTCTCTCTCTCTCTCTCTCTCTCTCTCTCTCTCTCTCTCTCTCTCTCCTCTCTCTCTCTCTCTCTCTCTCTCTCTCTCTCTCTCTCTCTCTCTCTCTCTCTCTCACTGTCTCTCTCTCTCTCTCTCAGTCTGTATCTCTCTATGTCTCTCTCTCTCTCTTTCTCTCTCTCTCTATCTCTCTCTCTCTCTCTCTCTCTCTCTCTCTCTCTCTCTCTCAATTCAATTCAATTCAAATGGCTTTATTGGCATGACGTACTTCTACATGTTGCCAATGCAATATTAAACATAAACA
>NW_028171799.1:0-66091 GCF_963971535.1 Notolepis coatsorum
ACACACTTGGACTTTCTTCTGCCTACTTCCTCCTGCAATTGAGTCCCACACCCCCACCCACTTTTTGGTTAAATTACAGCCTATTGAAGGTGTCTTCTTTAGGACAGAAAAGTTGCAAAAAGAAGTCAGCACACCGTCTGTAGTGTTCCCAAGTTTTATTCAAATAAACACAACGTTTCGGCCTGTGCCCTTTGTCAAGTGTCCCAAGTGGACACTTGACAAAGGCCACAGGCCGAAACGTTAAACATACTACTACTACTATGTCTATACTATCTACTATGTACTATGCTACTATGCCTATACTACTACTGTACCTACTATGCTACTATGTCTATACCATCTACTATGTACTATGCCTATACTGCCTACTATGCTACTATGTATATACTAATTATCTAATATCTACTATGTACTAATATGTACTATGCCTATTCTACTACCTACTATGCTACTGTGTCTATTCTACTACCTACTATGCTACTATGCCTATTCTACTATACCTACTATGCTACTGTGTCTATTCTACTACCTACTATGCTACTGTGTCTATTCTACTACCTACTATGCTACTGTGTCTATTCTACTACCTACTATGCTACTGTGTCTATTCTACTACCTACTATGCTACTGTGTCTATTCTACTACCTACTATGCTACTGTGTCTATTCTACTACCTACTATGCTACTGTGTCTATTCTACTACCTACTATGCTACTGTGTCTATTCTACTACCTACTATGCTACGGTGTCTATTCTACTACCTACTATGCTACGGTGTCTATTCTACTACCTACTATGCTACTGTGTCTATTCTACTACCTACTATGCTACTATGTCTATTCTACTACCTACTATGCTACTGTGTCTATTCTACTACCTACTATGCTACTGTGTCTATTCTACTACCTACTATGCTACTGTGTCTATTCTACTACCTACTATGCTACTGTGTCTATTCTACTACCTACTATGCTACTGTGTCTATTCTACTACCTACTATGCTACTGTGTCTCAGACCAGGCTGCAGAAACAAATTAGTGGGGGGGGCATAAAATGTTCTCGGGGGGGCACAATGGTTTTTCAACACAGGTTCCCTTTTATACGTTTCAGCTGGGACAACAGCGCCGTGGCTTGCTTGGTGCTGCCCACGGTGCTGAACTAAACAGCAGAGAGGCAATTGAAAAATCTAATTTCTCTCTATCCAAAAACAGACTGAACGGATATATATAACAGACCTGCTGGGGCAGCGAACTGAGAGCAGGGGACACAAACAGGCTGGATAAGATGGTCAGGAAGGCCAGTAGCGTGGTTGGGGTGGAGCTGGACTGTAGCGAGGGTGGCGGAGAGGAGAAACCTTGCTAAGCTCCAGGCCATCAGGGAAAACCCCTCCCACCCACTATACACAGACTTGGCTGACAGGAGGAGCATGTTATAGGCTGAGGCTCACACTACCTAAATGCAGCACTGAACGGCACAGGAAGTCCTTCATTCCGACAGCCATCAGACTATACAATGCATCACTGTGCCTCACTGCATCACTGAGCACAGAGTGACAGTTACCATCTTCCTGGACTCTTACTTTTTAAACAGCACTGTGCAATATTACACCTACTGTAGACTTCAGTATATTTTTACTGTATTTATTTACTGTATCTTTTATTCTATTTTTATTCTATTTAATTTTATTCTATTCTATTCTTAGGCCATTTGTTTTGTTATTCGTGACTTGTTCTGTCTAAATGTTTAATGTTGAGTGATTTGCAGTGTCAAATGTCCCTCAGGATAATACATTTCTATTCTATTCTATTCTATATCTTTGAAAAGTCTCCATTTATTCAACACTTCTGAATTCACTGACAAACTGAACTGACAAAAATAAGGTGCATAAAAAGCAAACAAAATTCCTCCACAGGCTACTCATTAGTAGAGTGGCAAGCAGCGTTTGGGGACAGTGAAATCTTCTTAAAACACTGCCCCTCCACTCATTCCTGAACTTTTTTGTTAAGTCCTTCTCAAATGCCAATTGAATTAAATTGGCCTTGCGTCGATGAAGCATACTAAGGCGATGTTCTGTAAAGACGTTCTTGAGGGTAGAAAACAAATTCTCACAGAGTGCCGTGCTAGCTTCAGTAGTGTTGTTGTTGACAGCAGTGCCCACTAGGGCTGTCCCCGACTAAGGATTTGGATAGTCGACTTTAATTGAAAAAAAAATATATATATATATGTTTTTTCTTTTTTTTTTTTTTTTACCAGGGTGGGCACATGTGACTCAGTGGGCGGGCCCGGCCCCCTAATGCCCGCCCATGGCGCCGGGTCTGCTGTGTCTATTCTACTACCTACTATGCTACTGTGTCTATTCTACTACCTACTATGCTACTGTGTCTATTCTACTACCTACTATGCTACTGTGTCTATACTACTATGCACTCAAAGTGAAGCACTCAAGTTTGACACTGCTAGACGAACAATACAACTCGGCCCGCGTCCACCTACCGCATATTTAGGACCGCACGCGTCTGTTTTCAATGTATTACAATGGGGAGGGAGCGCATGCGGCCCCATGCGGCCGCCTCTAGGAAGTGCGCTGCCGTCGGCTTCTTTTTTCAGCGCCTTTATGCGGCCGCACAAGCCAGAGAGTTGAAACTGGCTGAACTTTTCTAGAGCGGTGCGCCGAGCGCATATTCAAACAACCAATCACAGCCAGTCATCTACCACTCTGCTTGTAACCTGACACCGGAGCTGCCTGCCTGTCTGGCTGTCTCCACACAGACCATTGAGATCCGCGACAAAACTAATAATAATAACTACACGAATACACTACTAAAAAGCTAATAAAAAGCAAAGGGCGAACTGTGGTGTCAGGCAATAACTATATATATAATTAATATACAATAAAGTTATTCAAATATGCTATAATATGTGCAAAACCGCGGCATGGCTGTAGATTTCTTTCTGTCATCTACAAGATGCGCGTCAAGCCAGCTCTGCCGGCGCACTCCCAGCATGTTTCACGGAGAAATATGCGCTAGGTGGACGCGGGCCCTAGTCGCCAGAGGTGTACCTTTCCTGCTGACTTGTTGTACACAATTTACAAGTAGTTTTGGATAAACTAAATGACTAAATGTAAATGTATCTATTTTTCTGTGGTTTAGTTGACATTGTGTTTTGAGGTTATTTCTCTTCTCTGCAGTTATGAAGGAGATTCTGTCTGAATTCGGTCTTCAGGGAATCAGTCATGGGTGAGTTCCCCCCCAACACTGACAGTTAGCGTGCATGTGTGTCTTTGTGTGTGTGTGTGTGTGTGTGTGTGTGTGTGTGTGTGTGTGTGTGTGTGTGTGTGTGTGTGTGTGTGTGTGTGTGTGTCTGTGTGTGTGTTTGTCTCTCAGCTGTCTCAGTTGACTCTATGGGAGAAAGATAAATATGATTTATTATATCCAGCCTACTCATATATCTGCCCTTCCATCTTTTCATTTCCTTGTTTCATTAATATTTTATTGATTCCCGTTCTGCTCCACTGCACCTGACTCATAGTAATGTACTGGGGACACATTTGTTTAGCTGGCTGTGTCACTGGTACATAAAGGTTGCTCTAAGGGCCTGTTTCCTCAAACACCTATTTTCTTTTTTCATCTAGCGGGGTTCAGCAGATGCTTATATAGGGGAAGGCCTAGTTATAACTCGTGTTGCTATGCAACCACTGAAAACCTCTTTGAAGTGCAGTTTTTCTTCTTTTTTTGCCAAAGTTAACACGTTTTTCATCTGGAAATGTCTGCAAGTGTCAGATGACTTGACTTGACTTGATAGTGTCAAAGCGAAGCAGGCTATTCTCGGTCCTTGCTCCACAATGGTGGAACGAACTACCCACCACAGTCAGGACAGCCGAAACCCAGCCAATGTTCCGCCTTCAACTAAAAACAAACCCTTCAAACAATATCTGATATTAACAAAAAAGAAGAAAAGATAAACTGTCTTTCTACTACTATGTACCCTACTACTATGCTACTATACTTATACTAGTACCTATCATGCTATTATGTCTATACTAGCCTACTATGCACTCAGAGTGTAACACTCAAGTGTTACTATTTGATGAACAATGCCACTGACCCTTAGCTGTCAGAGATGTACCTCTCTTGCTGACTTGTCGCTTTGGATAAAAGTGTCAGCTAAATGACTAAATGTAAATGTAAACATAGGCGTGTATAATAGTATCAGTGGAGGTGGGCAGCAAATCAATGAAGCCTGCATTCACCTTCACCTTCAACTTATTTTCATTGTACTGTCCTACTGTGCTGTATAATGACAATAAATTAGAATATGATCTAATCTAATCTAATTAACCTACATGCTCTTTACATTTGATCCGCAGGTTCATGTTGAAGATTTGAGTGTCTGTATATGTGTGTGTGTGCGTCTGAAAGTCAATGTGCATCTATTGTTTGGGGTTCGATGTGAGTCGTATTCAAAGTGAGTTTCAGTTTTGACGGGGCGCTTTCGTTCTCATTTTGACTTCAGGTTCGCTCCGACGAAGGTTCCCAACGTCAAATATGAGCTGAGTGACTCGGCTCTGTCTCCGTCTGAGAGGAGAGGCACAGCTGCAGCCGCACAGGTGCTGCCTACGCAACAGTTACACAGGAAATCCACCCTAAAACACGTCAACGGTGTTCAAAGGGGAATGTTGCCCCCTTTTTAAGAATTTGATTTGATTTGATTTTTATTTGTCTCGAACATAGAAACATAAAACAAGTTTAAAAAACAAAAAGGTAAATAGTCAAAGACTATTTCCATACAATAAGTGTTCGAGAAGGAACACAGGGAAGTAAAACAACTTATCAAGCCCTGCCCCTTCCTTACAATATTTGACATTATAATTTAATAAAAATAAAAATAATATAACAAATAATAAAAAATAAAATAAAAGTACAGTTTTTTATATATCAAAATATCCAAATGAGAAAAAATAATAGGGTCACATTACTGCTCAAGCTCCTCTCTCTTATATGTGTCCATAAGTGCATTGTTATCCCTGTGCCCCTAAGGCAGTCCAGCTACTATGTGTGAACGTGCATCTCTCTCTCCTAAACCTATAGATCAGAGAGAGATAACGATATCAAATTTGTCACCTGGATGTAATATCTGCTCCATAATGAATGGGGGACTTTGCTTGTGTAAAAGCCTTGTGTAAAAGCTGTGACTTAGGTTCATTTGTATTCAATTGTTACTTTCTGGAAATACATTTGGTTGTTAAAGGAACATGCCAACATTATATGAAAGGCACTGCCAACTAGCAAACAACTAGGCTAGCTGATCTGTATGCGCTTCCATTCATTTGTGCTGAGCTAGACTAGCTTGCAGCCGGATAGCTTTCTACTGAATGCACAGAGAAGGAATTGTATTGTATTAGGGATGTCCGATATTATTAAAATGTGATATCGGAAAATATCGGTATCGGTTTTCAAATTTTAAATATTTTTTTTTTAACATTTCTATAACCTTTATTTACCCAGGCAAGCAAGTAAGAACAAATTCTGATTTTATTTATTGTCAAAAGTATGCATAATGTTGTGTTAATTCCAAGAGATATGTAATGTTAATTACCTGAAATTATTCAGTTTTTTTGGGGGGGGGGGGGGGGGAAACCCTGCATATATCGGTATCGGTTGATATCGGTTGATATCGGTATCGGAAATTAAGAGTTGGACAATATCGGTATATCGGTATCGGTAAAAAAGCCAATATCGAGCATCCCTATACTGTATATATCCTCTTGTCTGACTCTGGAGAAGACAATACGTGCATTTCCTATAGTGTTGGTGTGTTCCTTTAAGCAATAGGCCTATTAGTGCTCTCAACAATACTTTTACACAGGGGGTGATTTGAAGAGTGATAAGAGAGAATGACACCCCAACCCCCTTTTTAGCACTTTTCTTATTTTTTGCAAATGTTTGTGTGCATGTATTCTCCTACAGATACAGCACTCAAAACTCAAACCTCTCATGCCTCTCTACCACTCTCTACCACTCCTCTATTGTTCTTGACCGGGCCAGATTTCACACCTCCACTTCCTCCCACAGGCTGGGCAGATTTTCATCTTAAATTTTTATTCGTCCCAAATGTCCCAGCCCCATCAGATTTCTTAGCTTTTTTCACTGTTTACTTATCATGCATTGCAACACTAATATATGGTCAGTACCCCAAGTCAGACTGCCCATATAAAAATAATTTTGGGGGTCTGAGGGCAGTAGCCCCCGACCCCCTCCCTGGGGAAGCACTTAAGTTAACTACCCTCCCTTTGTTCCCCCAGCCAACACCCCCGGAAAATTAACACCTGAGTAGACTTAAGTGGCACACAAGCAGCAACAAGCAGCAGACAAGCAGCAGAATTGGTTTGATTTTTGAGCGCTGCGTCTGTAGTTCTGTTTCGTTAAGGGGCTCAGCTTGGCATCACCTTACTGCACTATCTCGCATATGTGCACGCGCACTGAATAAAGACCACAATGGACCTTTAATCCCAATATTCGTCTGACCACACCCCTCATCAGCTTACCTTCATAAGCAGGTGTGTGGTCACCTGCTCTCCTCCTTCTCGCTTTCACCACAAGGAATAAGTGCCTCGGTAGATCCCCACACTTGACACCATGATGGAAGAAGTTAGATTAGGAACAGCTTTGGGAAACAAGGATACGTTGACATCATATCTTTATTTTCTCTCTCACTATTTTCGAGAAAATACGGCGATATTGTCTTCGTACTGGAGTGTCTGGAAGATGTTGATCATTCTAAAAATCCTCCACCGGTTTTCGTATTGGGAGCACGCCGCTGCATGCTTCTCAACTGCAGTTCCTTGCTGTGTTTGTTGGGGTGAAACCTGTCAGGCCACAGCTGAACTGTCGGACATGCCGCTGTTGTGAGAAGCGGTGCGTTCCAGGTTGGGTGAGTAGTGTTTTGCTGGCAGGCTCCACTTGTCTGTTAGTGCTATGGGGGCTACTTGACAATGTTTATGGAAACCGGCTCCAGGCTAGGGTCCTTTGTTCAGCCACCTAGGCGACAGAAGGCCTTGGTCTGAAGACCATTATAGTTTTAACTAGTGGGCCGCGACCATTAACACTGGTGATCCCTGTGTGTTTTGGACGAGTGGATTCTCTCCGTCACCGTGTTAAGGCCCCATCTTTCATATCCAAATGAGAGTATTCCTTCACGAGGGGATATGTGCATGAATGTGCGATAGCGGCAGATTCATGTTCAAAGTCAGCTACACAGGCCAGTTGGTATTGTGCTGATTCCGTCGGGTGTTGGTAAAATCACCGTTGTGAAGCGGTGTTGACATCTTGTTTTCTCTTTTCTCTTAAAAAGTGAGGAGAGGTTCAGAACGGCGGCCTGTCTGGGTGAGTGTTATGTCATTGTTACAGGTTCAGTTGATAGCTGCTTAGCTTACGGTTAGCCAGTCAGCTGTTAACTGCTGCGTTAGCCTGCTGGGATCGCTCAGGTTGGGCCTACTGTTAGCCAGTCAGCTGTTAGCTGCGGGGCTAGCATGTCATGATCGCTAGGTAACGTTGGCTTGCTGCTATAGGCCATGGCCTGGCGCGGGGTAGCTTAGCTTCTCGCGCGCCGCCGTGAGCTCGCTTCTGATCGCGTGCGTTGTTAGCTCGGCGTCTCGCGAGCAGAAGCAGTAGCACCCGAACGGTTGGAGCGGCCGTTAGCTTGATGCTATTCTGTTGAACGTGCTTTGATTTTAACATGTTTTACACTCTTGACTACGACGTCATCCTTGACAGGGGATGTTTCGTCGACCCTGCCCTGAGCCAGGACGGCAAGGTTGCATCAACAGAGGACTGTAGTGCGGGTTGGAGCGGTGACGCTGCCCAGTTCGGAC
The DNA here is from genome assembly GCF_963971535.1 of Notolepis coatsorum. Lineage (NCBI taxonomy): Eukaryota > Metazoa > Chordata > Actinopteri > Aulopiformes > Paralepididae > Notolepis > Notolepis coatsorum. The sequence goes on from NW_028171799.1 coordinate 7,874, forward strand.
AACACAGGAGCGGCTGTGTTCCTACGGTGTCTGTGACTGCGCTTCGCTGATCTGCGTTCCGGGTAGGAACGGGTTTGACCAGACCTTATAACACGTCTTCTGGTTTTACTTTTCTAAATGTATTGTGAATAACGATGTTTTTCCCAAAACGTGTGTTGCTGCAATGCATTTAGGATACGTTGCGGGTTATGTGTGAGCTGTTTTTGTCACTGGCAGTTAGCTTCTCCGTGCAAATCGGGATGTAATGATCTGGTTGTTGTGTGAGAAACATCATGGTGTTTATATGTACCGTGTACTCACAACTAAGGTAACTAACCTATGAAGCTATGCTTGGTGACAAGTGAGTAAAATAATGTTCTTTCTCAGACTGTGATGACAATGAACAGTGTGTTCACATATTAACAGGTTTTCCTGTTTTAACTGGCCGTATTGAGGGTAAAATAGGAGGATTGTGTTTCCCCCCGGTTCCCTGGGGACTTTTTCATCCTCCTATCAGACATGTTGTGCACTAATTGTGTCTTTTGTGTGGTAGGGATGCAATGTAACTCTTAGCTTGATTGCTGAGGTTGTGCTAAATCTGCTGGAGAAACTTTATTTTCCTAAAAGAGAAAATGGTTTGGTCGCTGTCATGTGTGCTTAGCAAGGCCTGTGGCCGATACTAATCGAGAATGATGTATTCTCTCATTGTGAAAAAACGGCGTTCCTCTGTTGAGTGTTTTTTGCCATTTTTTTTAGGTGATGATGGGTTGTGTGTGTCATGTGACCTACAACTGGGTTGGACTGGCCACAGAAGCACATGTGTATGTTGGACCGGGGCTCTTAGAGCCTTCTCTATTCTGTGTTTTTCCTTAGTAAAAATCAGATAGCAGGTTAGCTCATGCGCTGTGTGGAGCTGTCAAACGCTTCATAGAGCTGACTATGACTGTGTCATATTCTCTTTTTGTCATTACATCGTATCATGGGTGTGGGGTCGTAAAGGGGTGAACTGGTAACCTTTCCTCTCCCCCTTGTTTTCTGTCGGTCAGGGGTACACCCCCTGTCCTTCAAGGTTCCCGTCACGTGGCGGTTCGGCACGTTACGGGGGGGGGGGGGGGGGAGTTTCCTGGTCCCACGGCCTGGTATATTGGGCGTGTGCACCGCAGGAATTCCCCCGCCATAGAGTACGTCACCGTGCGCGTCTCTGTTGGTAGGACTTCCGTGTGCTGTTCAGGTCCATGTGATGGATCTGTTTCAGGGGGGTGGTCAGGGCTCCTCCTCACCAAGCGCCTATTCGGGCCTTCTGTGAGTTCGGACTCCTTCTTCCATGTGAGGGAGCCTCCATCAGAGTACAGAGCCTTCCTCCTCAGATTGTCAAAGTGAGTGGACCCTCTAGAAGGGTCCTATTCTATTGTATATGTATTCGATTCAATTCGTTTATTGAGTGTGTATGGGTTCAGTGCCTCTTCCCCGGAGAGCCCTAAAACCAATTTTTTACATGGCTCAAGGTGCAATATATTCTTTTCAATCTGTACAGCTCGCGTGGGAAGTCTCTCTGGGGATCCCCGTCTCCTTCCTATGGGAGGGTGGTGGGATGTAAAAATGTGAACATTTTTTACCCCGGCTGTGTAGACTGGGATACATACTGTTGATGCTTCCTTCTTTTCTATTCCAGAAGTGTTGGAGTTAGGGAGTGTCACACCCCTCTTGTCGTTCCCCTGGGCGCCTTGGGGATTCAATGACAGGTCTAAATAGCCTGTTCATTGATGGGGGTGTGTCCCGACGCACGTATAGTGCTAGCTCGCTGTAAACAGGCGATTGACTGGCACGCCTTGGTTGCTTGTGGTTGAAACAGCGTTTTTATAAAGCAACTGAGATGGGGGTTTTTCCTCTTCCGACGACCAGATCCCATGACCTGGGTTGGTTTTTCGACGGATTCTCGTTCATGTCTGGGGGATGATGACGGAATGGATCTGAACATATGTAGAGGGGTCTCACGCCCTTGGGGTGGGCCACCAGGCGCGGTTCGCCCGAACGTCTGGGTGGCGCCTTCTTTTCATGTTAAGATCAACACGCATATCTGCCCTTCTCCTGGAGTAGGCATGTCGGCGTGGTTAGGGCACGGGACTGGTTCTGGTCACGCTGGTCCAGATCAGTTGAACCCGTTGTCCGCCGGGGATGCAGATCTGCTGTTCTGGTACCCTGAGGGACTTGGGTTTTTTTCAGGGGGAAAAATGCCAGGTCGGTCTGGGTGTCACAGGGTTAAGCGCTATGGAGACCCTGGTTGGGTACGTTTTTACTCAGCACTGTCGTAATGGCTTACAGCCATGCCATTCTGTACACGCTCGATCTCGTCGGATCTCGGCCGCTACACAGGTTGGTCCTGGTTAGTACTTGGTTGGGAGACCGCCTGGGAATACCAAGTACGGTGTGCTTAGGGGCTGGTTCTCCATTCTTTTTCGCTCCTCTCTCACGCATGGCGATGAGGGGCCTGTGGGGGTGGTTTTTTGACCTCCTCTGGTGACCCTGTGCTTCCCGTACCGCCAGGCCCGGTCCGAAGTAATGTTTCGTCGACCCGTAGGCCTGGGTTAACCTTTTTTTGAAAACTGAAACACTTGTACTGCGGTATAGCCGGTGTATACCCGCAGGTGTGTTTTGGAGTTTTTTCTTGAGGGGTTATAGGAACAACCACCGCATTGGGTAACACCGAGGTGGTTGATTCCCTGGTGTGTTGGAGCAGTGTCAACTCCCGGGTTCACCGGTTGAGGGTGCCCCTGCACGTTCATGACGTCTGCCAATCGTGTCAGCCTTCTCTGCCTCGACCCCTCTGGGTGGGGGTTTTTAAATGGAGGCTTGGTCATGCAACACCGCCAGCTTACGCTCCTTCCGCCGGGGCGGCTGTGTTCAGCTGTCCCCTCTGGCGCCTGTCTCGTCCGCAGTCTCCAGGCTAGGGTTAATAGCCTGTTGCCTGGTTTTTCCCCGGTGCGCTGCCTGCTTCCGTTGGTTAACCTTTTTTGTGTGCTTACGGCCATGCTGACTGCCTGTTCTGCAGGGTCAGTGTGCCAGGCGGTGTACTATTGGGGGGACAGGGCCCGCTCGGCTTACGGCCATACCAACCTGAACACGCCCGATCTCGTCCGATCTCGGAAGCTAAGCAGGTTCTGTGCAGTAGTGCAGTAAGGTGATGCCAAGCATCGCCCCTAACTAACAGAACTTGGTTATAGCCATAACCTAACGTTAACTATAGGTTACAACCACTTACTGTACATTTCTAACTGAATTAAAATGATTGTGTATGTGGTGAATAATTGTATTTATCCTAGGTGACTGTCCATAGAGACTTCACTGCGGTGAGAGCACAGGCGATGGAGATGATCCACACAGCTTTCTCACTTCTGGACCAGGAGTTTCAAAAGTTGGACAGGTAAGAACAAACACAGACCTACTTGATACAAACATGGGGTCGGTAGACAAATTAAAGCTCACATTTATGTAATATTATTAATGTTTTCTTTGAGCAACCAATGTCACTAACTCACTCATTCCTTCAGTCAGTCCATCAGTCACTCGCTCTGAGAATAACACATCAGTCACTGGCTCAGAGAATAACATATCAGTCACTGGCTCAGAGAATAACATGTCAGGAACACCTCAGAGAAGAACATGTCAGGAACTTCTCAGAGAAGAACATGTCAGGAACACCTCAGAGAAGAACATGTCAGGAACATCTCAGAGAAGAACATGTCAGGAACATCTCAGAGAAGAACATGTACAGTATGTAGATAGACAGACAGACAGACAGACAGACAGACAGACAGACAGACAGACAGACAGACAGACAGACAGACAGACAGACAGACAGACAGACAGACAGACAGACAGACAGACAGACAGACAGACAGACAGACAGACAGACAGACAGACAGACAGACAGACAGACAGACAGACAGACAGACAGACAGACAGACAGACAGACAGACAGACAGACAGATAGATAGATAGATAGGTAGAAAGATAAACAGATATAGATACTGTAGATATATATATAAATACATAGGTAGGTAGATATATATATAGATAGATAGATACTATATAAATAGATAAATAGATAGGTAGGTAGGTAGGTAGATAATTAGATAGATAGATAGATAGATAGATAGATAGATAGATAGATAGATAGATAGATAGATAGATAGATAGATAGATAGATAGATAGATAGATAGATAGATAGATAGATAGATAGATAGATAGATAGATAGATAGATAGATAGATAGATAGATAGATAGATAGATACTAGACTCACAGATATTTTGGTTTGTTTGGTTCATATATTGATTGTTTACAGAGAGAAGTCAGAGTTTTCTGAGGCAGCAGCTGCTCTTCAGAGTGAGAGGGAGGCCCAACAAGCCCACAGACAGCAACAGGAACAGGTAGGCCTCAACTCATTCACTCTACAGGTTGGAAAGTTGCTTACCTTATATCACTGAGTGCCTGCTTAAAATGATGTAATCCACTGGATCAGTAATGTAAATCTGAAAACTTTTTGGTTTTAGTATATTTTGCTTCCACGGTTTAGATAACATGAAATTAAATGGAGCATTTCTCCCAACTTGAAAATGTGCAATTTGAATATTGTGTGTGTGTGCGTGTGTCTGAATGTTTGTGTGTGCATGTATATGTGTGTGTGTGTTGTGCAGGAGCTACAGGACATGGTGGAGAGACACAGGGCTCAGAATGAGGCTTGGCTGAGAGCGAGAGCTGAGGAAAATGACAGAGAGAGGAAGGAGCTCTGTAAGCTCAGGGTGTGTGTGAACAGACATCTTTATTTCTTTTATTTTTATTTAACCTTTATTTAACCAGGCAGGTCAATTAAGAACAAATTCTTATTTACAATGATGGCCTGGCGAGAGGACAGGGAAAGGGGACAAAAAATGTAAATGAAATAAAATAGAAAAGAGACAAGTTCAAGTTTCTTTATTAGTTGTCATACAGAATACTTTAGACTTTAGACAGACGATACATACATCACAGAGGTAAGGGAAATTATTAAAACACAACATACACAAGCACATGTGTACGAATACACACACACTTACTCACTCACTTACTCACTCACACACACACACTATTTATTTATTTTTATATATCTTGACGTGAAGAAATTTGGGCACGCAGTGGATGATCTGTTCAAATGTAACAAGGGCAGCATTGTAATGCTATCTGTGGGAGTGAGGGAGTGCACCTACTGTCCAAGTAGACAGACAGTGACTACAGTACATTTGGTATCTCGTTTGAAAACCCAGAGAACCGTATAACCCCATGCTTTCTGCGAAATCAGACATTACAGCTCTCTCTCTGTCTGCCCCTCTGTCTCTCTCTGTCCCGTCCTCTCTCTCTGTGTCTCTATTTGTCTCTCTGTCTCCCACTCCCCTTCGTTCCATCTCTTCATTTGTTCTCATCTTGTTTGCACCAAATGCCTCTGTCTCATCCTCTTTTAAATCGTTCTATTGATTGCATTGCTTTAAGACTCTCTCCACCTACCCCCCCCCCCTCTCTCTCTCTCTCTCTCTCTCTCTCTCTCTCTCTCTCTCTCTCTCTCTCTCTCTCTCTCTCTCTCTCTCTCTCTCTCTCTCTCTCTCTCTCTCTCTTTCTTTCTCTCCTAAGGAGGAGGTGGTGCAGGAGCAGGAGAAGCTGAGGGAGGAGCACAATAGTATCCAGAAGCGCAGCGAACACCTCCTCTCCATCATGCAGCAGTTCAAAGGCATGTGAGGCGGAGGACTAGAGAGTGAACATAGATGAAGAGATGATGATCTTTTGATGATGATGATGATGATGATGATGATGATGATGATGATGATGAACTGATCACAAGGAGAGGCTGGTAAATTGATGATTGAATAATAAAAACACTGATTGAATACAACGCAAGGCTGCCTGCTACTGTATTTCATTTTTGACAAAAATACATTTCTGAAGGCCACATTCTCAACAACAATTCTACATCTCAAGGACACTCTCAAGACGAGGAGCTGGGGTTGAACCGGGGATGCGCGCGCGCAAGTGTGTGTTTGAATGGCTAGCATGACTCACATAGCTAAGATTAGGTTAAGTGTTTTTAATTATTTAATGTATATGTCTTAAAATGAATGAGAAAAGCAGAGGCACTCTACTTTTAGTGAAAAAAGGTGCCTTTATATTCATTGGCACGGTCTATAAACAGAACATGATTAAAATATAAAAATATGCCTTCTTCAGGGATTACATTTTATTTTTTTTAGATAGAATAGACTTTTAAGAATAGACTTTTAATTGTCATTGCACAGTATACAACACAATTTCAGGGGAGCTCCCACAGTACATATATACATACATGAACACATTATAACACTGTACATAACAGAATATTTTAAATAATAAAGTGCATAATGGGTGGTAATCAGAGATTATCAAGTAAGTGCATGGTGCACGTGAGGGGACAGTCAATGAGTATTTAACAGTCTAACTGCTTGGGGGAAAAAGCTGTTCTTAAATCGTGTACTCTTGGCATGTATGGACCGGTATCTCCTTCCTGAGGGAAGGAGTTGGAAGAGGTGATGTGCTGGGTGCGACTGGTCCTTGATGATACATTTGGAGCGGTGGAGGCAGCGGGAGGTGAAGATGGAGGTGATGTTTGGTAGAGGAGTCCCGACGATCCTGCCTGCCGCCTTCACCACCCTCTGTAGAGCCTCTTGCTCTGCCTTTGTGCAGCTGGAGAACCACACAGACACACCGTAGGTCAGCACACTCTCAACCGCACAATGGTAAAAGTTGACAAGGAGATTTCGTGGCAGGCCAGCCTGCTTCAGCTTCCTTAGATAGTATAGGCGTTATTTAGGCGTTATATATTAGATAGCGAGTATTTGATGATAAGAGATCATTTGATCCTCTTAGTCTAGAAAACAAACATGATAACATATACTGTATGTATGTGTGGAATCAGTACCTATAATTGTTTGTTTATGATGAATTGAAAATGGGGGACCCTGATGGAAACAAGACGAAAGTCTTTCTCAGGTCTGCATCCTCTTAACAATTGTATGTATTGAGCTGTACTGTACTGTACCCATTCTGCAATCTGTTAATAAACTTTTCAATCAATCAATCAATCAATCAATGTTTGCAAAAGTGTTGTTATAGGTCTAGAATCTAGATAATATTTATGTCATCAATGAGTTATGAATGAGTTATGAGTTATGACTGCTTTGCACTAGATAGTACTGTACATTAGTACACTGCATAGTATTGTGTATTGTATATTATATGGTAACTCAGAACATTGTACATATGTCTATACCGAACACTGTGACCTCATTTTCTTCTTCTAAATTCATGCTATATTATGTTATTATGTTATTTGATACTATCTTGTCTAGCACAGTCTCTGGAGCGTAACAGTAAGAAGCATTTTGTATGAAAGTATTCTGTACTTCTGTATGACAACTATTAAAGAACTTGAACTTGAACTTGAACTTGAACAGTGTGTTATGTATGAGTTGACCACAGTGTGTTATGTATGAGTTGACCACAGTGTGTTATGTATGAGTTATGTATGAGTTGACCACAGTGGGTTATGTATGAGTTGACCACAGTGTTATGTATGAGTTGACCACAGTGTTATGTATGAGTTGACCACAGTGGGTTATGTATGAGTTGACCACAGTGTGTTATGTATGAGTTGACCACAGTGGGTTATGTATGAGTTGACCACAGTGGGTTATGTGTGAGTTGACCACAGTGGGTTATGTATGAGTTGACCACAGTGTGTTATGTATGAGTTATGTATGAGTTGACCACAGTGGGTTATGTATGCGTTGACCACAGTGTTATGTATGAGTTGACCACAGTGGGTTATGTATGAGTTGACCACAGTGGGTTATGTGTGAGTTGACCACAGTGGGTTATGTATGAGTTGACCACAGTGGGTTATGTATGAGTTGACCACAATTCGATAAGACTCATAAATACTCGATTCATTCAATGATAGCGGCACAAGGGTCATCATCAGACAAACCTATCATATAGAGCAGATCCTTTTTTTTTTTTAACAATATATTTATTGGGTTTTAGTTTGCAAATTGCAACATGTATATCAGCAGAGCAGTATTCAGCAAACATTTTCACCCCGTTCTCCCTCCCCTAACCCCACCCCACACAAAATAATAATTAACTTCAAAAACAGCGTAGGAAGGATACAGATTTAAATAATAAAAAATAAACATAAATAAATAATAATACAACCAAAATGTTTTACACATTAAGTAAAGGGTGTTTCTTGTCGTTTTTACACAATAATAAGAGTTGTCCCACAGTACTCCCCCTAATCCTGTTCTTGTTGAAGCAAGTTCCCAACATTCGTATTATGCTTTAAGAAGTACACAAACGGTCCCCAGGCATTATCAAAAAAAAATTGTTTACGTCTAACAATATACACCATCTTTTCATATTTGAAGCCATTTCTTTAATCCACATACCAATTCTTGGTCCATCAACATTTTTCCAATTAAGAGCTATTACACGTTTTGCTTGTAATATGCACATATCTATAAATCTAAACTCTTTGCGTTGTAGATGTGGGGTGGTAGGATATAAACCAAGAATAAAAAGCTTGGGATTCAATGGCAACTTCTTTGAATACATTTGATCGATCAGATCAATAACATCTTGCCAGAAGGTTTTCACTTTCACACATTCCCATATGCAGTGGAACAGTGTCCCCCTTGCCTCACTACACTTAATACAAGTATCTGGAATATTATCATTAAACTTATGCAATTTAACAGGAGTTATATATGTACGCATCAGCCATTTATATTGTATACGTTTTAGGTTGCTATACTGACTGTCTGACTCTGTGCCTCTTTACATGCCACGCTCCATTCTTCTAAAGATATTTCCTCCTCTATGTCTTCGTTCCATTGATTCAGTTTTGATTCAGATGATTCATCTGAACCAGATACAAATAAGTCGTATAGCATTGAAATTAGACCTTTACCATAACAGTGTCTAGTGACTGCTACCTCTAAGATGGAAATGTTCGGTATATCCAATGAATGGTTCTGAGATGATATAAAACTCCTTAGCTGAAGATATTTAAAAAAGTGATGTTTCGGAATATCATATTTTGTAGATATTTCCGCAAAGGACATGAATACTTCATCCTCCTCCCTGTATACGTCTTGCACTTTCCTTAACCCCTTTTCAGCCCATACTTTAAATCCACTGAGCAGATCCTTCTAAATCAGTTTTGTAAACGGCAAGATCCAGCCTACATATTAAAATGAAATGACACTAATGTAATGTGTGATCTTATCATTTCTTGTTTTGCACACACATTACGTAACATGAGTCAAGAGTATAATGAAAAATTATTGAACAGGTTGGCAACATTTTCTTAGTATGTTGCCTATGAATATATGGCCTCTTAAAACCATTGTTCTAGGGCTATAGTGGGGCCCTATTGACAATGTTGAACATGAACTGAGACAGAAAAGCCTCGTCAGAGCCAGGCATCAGAGGAATGACTTGTTTGCATCATGACATTGTGGGTGGTTTCTGGACACACCTCAGCTGGTCCATTTACTCATGGTTAAAACAGAATAATATAAATCATTAGACACAGAATAGGAGTTCAAACAATATGTCTTGTATTTATTGAAAAGATCAAAATCATAATTACATTATATTTACGTGGGGTGGTCCATGGAACACTTCACAACAGACATTAATAATAACACGACAGCGGAATATGATGAAAGAATAACCAGGAAGGAGAGAAGTATAGTAGGAAATAAGAAAATAGATGGAGAATACCAGTGATTAAAGATACAGTAGAAGCAGAGAAAGACAGAAAGAGAGAGAGAGAGAATAGCCAGAAAGAGAGAGTGAGTACAGAGATAATCCCCTAGCCCTCAGCATTATACTCTGCTCTGTCCATATAATATAATAGGCGTATGGCTGGTGGCCAATCAGTGCATTTTCACACCAAACCTAGTTTCAAATGCTAGCCTGTGTTTTTGGCTAAAGTGTCTTTTAGGTCGACTCAGAGATAACAAAAATGTAGTATGCCCTGGCCTTGACACAGACGCCACTGGACTAAGAAGAGGCCTGAACAGACTCACAACACAACATGTCATAATTCACACTCAATATATATATATATATATACATTGATCTAAGTTAAAAGTTATTATTAAATCTTATTAGGTACAATCATTATCGATATATATATATATATATATATATATATATATATATATATATCGATAATGATATCGATAATATATCGATAATGATTGTACCTAATAAGATTTAATAATAACTTTTAACTTAGATCAATGTCCCCAATTAAATAAGGTATATATAAAATAAGCACAAAGTCAACTGAATATTCTCAAGCCTGAAAATATTTCCCACAACAACATAATTAATTAATTGATGAATGCATGGATGAATTGTTCATTGATTAGCTACCTCTAATTGTCCCACAGTAGGGTGACCAGGTGTCCCCCTTTTGGTTGTACTGTCCCACCATTTGACCAAATGTCCCGCGTCCCTCATATTGAGAGGATGTCCCTCTTTTCGAAGCCAAAAAAAACATGCGTCTAAAAGCCCCTCCCTACAGACAGTAAACGTAGCAACCCGCCTCTTGTCCACACACATTGCTCTGATTGGTTATAGTACTTTAGCGTGCTGCTTGCCTGCTTGTGACGTGACTGAGACTGAGTCGTGACGCTACCTCATATCGCAAATCTGATTGGTAAAAAAAAACACAACAACATTACAAGCGAACTAGTTCAAGATGGAAAGCAGTAAAAAGAAACGGACCTGCAGTTACAACCAAGACTGGCAAACGACACATGACTGGGTGAGGCAGATAGCAGGCAATCCGCAGCAGGCTTTCTGTGTCATAGTTCGTTTTCAATTGCGCATGGAGGAGAATACAACTTGAAGCGCCACAGTGGACGTGAGTCTCACTTGAAAATGGCTCACCAAAAAGAAACATCCAGATCTATGGATACGTTTCTTTTTAAACCAAACAATGATAGCCAGACAGACAAGGTCACTGCAGCTGAGATAACAAGTGTCTATCACACAGTACAACACTCCCATTCATACAGGTCAGCCGACTGTGGTAACCTTTAACCTTTGATTTAAATCTATTCTGTGAAGACCATGGCAGTTATTCTAATATAGAAACACAATTTATTTCTATTATTATTTTTGTATTATACTACACTGTTTTCCCTAGTTCTGTGTTAACAGGGAATATCAAACACAAGACATTCCTGTCAAGTGATGACGTTTGAATATTTAAAACAGATGTTAGGTGGTATTTAATTTGTATTTATTTTGATTTAACCTTTAACCTTTGATTTAAATCTATTCAGTGAAGACCATGGCAGTTATTCTAATAAAAAAAATTACATTATCTATCTGTCCCACTTTGTCCCACCAAAATCGTACTGTTGTCCCACGTTTGGACTTTTTGCATCTGGTCACCCTATCCCACAGTGACAGCACTGTCGCATTCATTGGTAAATCATTATTTTGCAAGAGAAGATAACTACATGTCGCCAATGCATTTCCTTGCGGTCGCACTATTGGGCAACGTGCCGAAGGGGCGGAGAGTGAGATGGCTGAAGCAGCTCTGCTTATGAGGAATCGAGGCTGCTGCTCACTACGGATACTGGACGGCGAGAGGCAAAAATCCATCATATTTTGCAATAATGTCTCAATAAAAAGGGGTAAGCAAGGCATACTAACCTAGTGACATTTAGTACAGAAGTTAACGCTGGTAAAACTACACACTACACAAGCTGAGGTTTCGTTTTGTGTACTAATGCACGGGCTGCCAATGTTGATATTTGAAAGCGGAATCGCTGGTTTTTTTTGTGTTGCTTTTCCTTTGAAATGTCCTGTCAGACAGCCAGACAGCCCCTCAATTGTTGAATGGGTCCTTTCTGTAAATAATAGTAAGTGAAAGTTAAGTGAGCAACATGGCTGACATTGCCACTGCAGCCAGCAGTGTAGAGTGTTCTTTGCTGTTTGTAAATGCAGCTGATGATGTTTAGTAGCCAATATTATGGTAACGTGACTTGATTGATTGATTGAAAACTTTATTAACAGATTGCAGAATGGGTACAGTACAGCTCAATACACGTAAGGGGATGCAGACCAGAGAAAGACTTTCGTCTTGTTTACACCAGGGTCCCCCATTTTCAATTCATCATAATGTATGACATACACGACATACAGATAGACAGTACTGCTACATCTATACATTTATGACATACCAGATTTGCAAATACAGTACAGTACTGTTATGACTAACGTCATAAATAATAGCCCCCCCCCCCTCAGAAAGATGTGTCTAGACTCTAGGCTCAACAGATGAGTTTCTCTTAAGTGTGCTACAAGTTCTAATTTATGCATTGCTGTGTTCTAATGCCATCAGTAGCCTATAACACATAGGATTTCCAGTGCTTGACAACTTAGTTTGTTTAACGTGTTCTAACCTAATAATGTGAATGCTATATGTCCTTTGCACTCCGCTTGTAACTAAAGCAAGTCAAAGGTCAACTTGATTAAGCCACTTATCCGAAGTAAAGAATATTTCCACGGTTAACTATTAAATACTAAAATAGTAAATACTTTACGCAAAAGTATTGACAATAACTGATTCATGAATGAGAACGTAGGCTATATTCCCACTTGCACCCTCCTCCACCACTAGTTTGAACTGCCTTTAGGTAGAATGTTGTGCAAGGACCAACTGCTTCATATAATAATCACAGAACATGTCATAAACACGCTTGTGATTATTTCTTAACAGTTTGGACACAAGAATCTTCTAATGACACAAGTTGTTCAGTGTTTGAACTGTGAATAGTATACTAGAATCACAAATTGACCCAGCTTTATTGGAACCCACCTCATTTAAATACTGGCTGCATCAGTCATGACGTTTGCAGCCAGTATGTTCTTTTTGGTGTTGGGTTTGATGATGGAGCGAGAGAGAGAGACCCAGGCTTGTTGTAGGACGGCACTAGATAGAATCCAGATGTTTCTGGATGACATTTAGCAACGTGATCTGATGTCATCTGGACCGAGGCTATAGTGTTTATTGCGAGGTTCATGGATTGTCTTAATTCTAAACCCAAATTATTCTCTCGCATATCGGATGAATCATACGCTCCGTCAGCGTTTCTCAAAACTGTGAGAAAACAAAGACTGCAGCACGGTGGTGTAGTGGTTAGGAATGTTGCCTCATAGGCAGAGGGTCCTGGGTTTGAACCCCACTGGGGGTCTTTCTCTGTGAAGTCTGTATGTTCTCATCGTGATCACGTGGGGTTTCCCCCTGGAGAAAGACACACATGGTACAGTAGAGATATAACCTACATACAGTACTCTATTCCTGCCGTTGCCCTTGAGCAAGGCGCTGGCATTTAGAATGGGAGTTAGTCCCTGGGTGCTGGACTAGACGCTCACTGCTCCTGAAATAGTTAGGATGGTTTAGAAATGTACTCTTAATTCTGATTGTAATTCTGTAAAATCATTTAAATAAAAAATAAAAAGGGGGTCGCTTTTTTCAGGCAAGTCACCAGATAAGATGTGTCCTTCCTTATACCTACCTACTAGTACAATAATAATGTTTCAGTGAGCCTGAGTCCCAGGAGGAGGAGGCTCCGTTCCTTCACTACAGTTCCCATGTTGTTTTCTTTCCTCTCTGTCTGCGCTGCAGGAAACCTCCAGACAGGGCACAGGCACACCATGCACAAGCCTTAAAGGAACACTCCAACATTTTGGGAAATTAGCTTATTTGCCATCTACCCTGGAGTTAGACAAGAAGATACATACCTTTTTTCTTCTCTGTGCATGCAGTAAGAGTAGGAAGATGCGCACCGTTAGCCTAGCTTAGCATCAGTCACTGGAAGTAGGTTCCTCCATTAGCCTAGTTCCCAACGTCTTCCTACTCCTACTGCATGCACAGAGAAGAAAAAGGTATGTATCTTCTTGTCTAACTCCAGGGTTCCCAAAATGTTGGAGTGTTTTTCTTCTCTGTGCATGCAGTAGGAGTAGGAAGACGCGCACCGTTAGCCTAGCTTAGCGTCAGTCACTGGAAGTAGGTTCCTCCATTAGCCTAGTTCCCAACGTCTTCCTACTCCTACTGCATGCACAGAGAAGAAAAAGGTATGCATCGTCTTGTCTAACTCCAGGGTAGATGCTAATTTCCCAAAATGTTGGAGTGTTCCTCTAAGTAGGTTGTGTGTTTGGAATGAGACCAATAGAATAGTTTTTCTCCCATTTTCCTTCCTTCGATTCACATTTAGTATGGGCTGGTTTTCATTTGTATTGAGAAATATATTATGGGTTAAGCTGTTGATAAATGTGTGGGAATGAGTGCGCTTGTGTACGCCGGGAGCCGGAACTAATAGCCAGTAAGGTTCAGCTGGTGTTCCCAGAGGATGGTGAAGCTTGTGGCACACAGTGGAAATGAGGAAGTAGAGTGTGGGAATGGCACACCAGGGAGTTATAGTTAACTCTCTACCATTTAGACAGGGATCTACTCATACACCTACAAAACATTTTCAAATGATAACCAACCCTAGTCTTGGGTCATCCACCACATATGGCAGTGGTAGGTAGTACACAGTCACTGCCCTATCTATGTCATTTGTCTTTTTCTGTTGTTGTCATTTGTAGAATCCTTACCACAGAACATTACATTTTAAATGGATGCTCTAGCTAAGGCTGAGAGAAGCAGCCAGTCCCTTTGCCCATTATAGCTCAAATCCAGGACTTTGTCCCGGGCCACTGCTGCTGCCTCTCTACCAGACAGACAGTTGACATAATGGGTCACTCTGACCTGCTGGAGATAAATAATACACAGCGGGCCAGAGCTCCAGAGCCCCAGGTGATGAATAATGGAGGTGGCATGTTGGAGCTCCTTTAGGACTACATGCCACAGAGAGCTGCCATACCTCAAAGGGAGGCAGGCCTGTCACTGGAGGAGGAGGGTCGCCAGTTCAGATCTCTGGCCGGGCCCCTCAATATCTTAATCTTCAAGGTACCCTTGAGCAAGGCACCTGCCGGCTGCCGCATAACCTCCCAACCTTTCCAGTGGTTCCAAAGGCTGATTACTGGCCACTGGTGTCTTGTGTCACTCTGGGTACATCCAGCTGTGAGGGTGAATGAGGGTGTAGTTGAGGAAGGGCTTGTCTGCTCAGTCAAGCTAGGCAGGTCAGAGTGCTGTTCTGGTGAATAATGTAGTTAGTCTAGTGGGTCCACTTTTTAAAGTCTCATGTTGGGGTTTCTGTAAGGTCACGTGTCTATGCGTGTATAGGCTACATCTAGGCTATCTATAGACTAGGGTTTCTACAGGGATGTGAAATTTCTCATGGCAAATAAACTCATGACGACACCGGTATTATCTGTGACACCGGACATTACGCTCAATATCTGTAGAGCACTTACTTTGATCTTTAATGTTATGCCTACATTGATCCTCTGTGTCTGTCCATCTACATCTGTTTTTAATTAATTGGTATCTGTTGTGAAGGATCAGATTAAACCGAAGATATATGTTTATTTATATATATATATTTAGATTTATCTTTTTTTATTGGAAGAATTAGTACATATTTATACATTTCAGTTATCAAAATTATACAACTTCCATTTCCTTCCTCATTCCTATCCCCTAATCCCACCCATCCCACCCAGTGAGGGTGACGACAAACATACATAAGAAAAAAAGAAAAAAAGAGATATAAATAAAAAATAGACATTTAAATAATTAAACAAAAGTACAGATGTGGCAGACAAAGCTACGCAAAAGAAAAATGAAGTCAAATTAAAATAAAACAAAGATAAAACAGAGATATTTGTATATATACATACCGTAATAATTAGGGGTGGGACGATACATCGATCCAGATCGATACATCGATGTAATTATCAACAATCGAATCGGATCGATGCGATGTAATAAGATCGATTCATATCGATACTCTTATTTTGAAAATCCTGTGGCGAGTCTCATATCCGCCCAAGAACAACAGCAGTAGCTCCGTGTGTGTAGACGTTACAGCATAGCATTCTCCCTTTCTGTGTGTGTGTGCGCGCGCGCGTCTTTGGAAAGACCAGATGAGGTCAGAGGAGTTTGATGTTTAAATGTTATTTAAACATAAACAATATAATACATAATAAATGTAGGCCTATACATGATCATGCAACATCAACAAATTGTTGTAGGAACGGTTTGGGAGAGGGAGGTTGTGAGTTTTGAGTTCCAAAAAATGTAGCTTAAAGTTTAAAGCTCAATATATAAAAACGTGGCACTTTACAGTGAACAGGAGGTCTATTTGTATTAAAAACAATAGATTGATTTTCCTTTAAATGTCTGGAAGAGCTCAAAAATACAAATGTCAAATGATATTTTCATTACCTTTTTTTTGTTGATCTAAATGTTACTGATTGTGTTAAATGGGCATATGATATCATCTCATATCGATCGCAGGCACCTGAATCTAATCGTATCGTATTGTATCGTGAGAGACTTTGTGATATCGGCAAATATCGTATCGTTGTCCAAAGAATCGATATCGTATCGTATCATGATGAAACTGGTGATTCCCACCCCTAGTAATAATAATATATAATATAAGTGTTACTCTCCATTTTAGTAGCGTAATTTCCAGATGGTAAAACAAATAAAATGGAGAGTAAATTTAACACCCTTAGCAGACCACCACAATGCCATCTCCCTAGCCATGCGTGGGCTAGCAGTGTCATGAAGGTAGATAGGGGGTGGAGGGGGGTCATGGGGTCCCGAGATTGGATGGAGTCATATGGGTTTTGAAATGGGATAGGAAGGGCTGCCATGTTTTGTGGAAGATATCCGTGTGGCCTTGTGTAGTAAATCTGATTTTCTCTATATGTATAAGAGACATGACATCCCTCATCCAGTGTAAGTGTGAAGGGGGAGTGGCTGCCTTCCAGTTGAATAGGATGAGACGTCTGGCAATGAGTGAGGCAAAGGCCATGGCATTGGATTGCCCAATAGATATTGTAGCGTTTTCCGGTGTCAAGCCAAATAGTGCAATAAGAGGGCATGGGTCAATGTTCATAAAAAATATGTCTGAATAAGATTTAAAAATGGAAGTCCAGAAAGGGGCCAGTACTGGACAATGCCAGAACATATGGATAAGTGAGCCAGGGGCTTGGTGACACCGGTCGCATGTGGGATCCATGCCAGGATTTATCTTCGCCAGTCTAGTCTTTGACCAATATAGACGGTGGAGGAGCTTGAACTGTATCAGTGAATGGCGGGCACATATTGAAGAAGAGTGTATTCGGGCAAGAGCGTTTTCCCATTCTTTGTCTGTAAATTGATGATTTAGATCGGACTCCCAGTTTTGTCTTATAGCCAATACTGAGGAGGATAGGGATATGATGTTATATAGTTTAGATATTGAGCCTTTGATTACAACCTTCACCTCCAAGATGCGATCGATCAAAGTTTTTGGGGGTGTATGGGGGAACTGGTCAAATTTGCTCTTAACAAAATCACGTATCTGTAGATATCTGAACAAATTTGTTTTTGGTAAGTTAAACTTTAGGGACAGTTGTGTGAAAGACATGAAAGAACTGTCTTGGTACAAATCATAAATGTTCAGAATGCCCTTCTTAAACCAGTTGCTGAAGGTTTCATCCACCATAGAGGGAGGGAAAAGGACGTTTTTGTGGACAGGTGACGACTGTGACATGGCGTGGAGACCAAAGTGTTTTCTAAACTGGGACCACATCCGGAGGGAGTGATGTACTAAGAGGTTGTTGGTATACTGGGCGGTTGTGACTGGGAGCGAGGAGCAGACTAAGGATTGCAAAGATGTTCTAGAACAAGATGCCCTTTCCATGTCCACCCATGCCGGTACCCACTGACAGAGTCCGTAGTGGGAGTGACTCCAGTAGAGAATGCTGTGAATATTTGCAGCCCAATAGTAGACCAAGAAATTGGGTAGTGCGAAGCCTCCCTGTGATTTAGGCTTCTGGAGGGCCATTTTATTTATTCGGACTGGGCGTTTGTTCCAAATAAAATCTGATATTGCCTTGTCGAGGGCTTTAAAAAATGACTTTGGAATAAAGTTTGGAATATTTTGAAATAAGTACAGAAATTTCGGTAATGTGTTCATTTTCACAGTGTTCACTCTGCCAACAAGTGATAAAGGAAGTGATGACCATCTGATAAAATCCTGCTTGGTGCGCTCCAGTAGAGGGGTGAAGTTGGACGCTATGAGATTAGAATGTTTATGTGTTATCGTTATGCCAAGGTAACGGAAGCTGCTTGGGGAAAGCTTGAAGGGGAACCTAGAGGGGGGGATATTTCTAGCTAAGGAATTTATGGGGAAGAGTTCACTCTTGTTTAAGTTTAATTTATAGCCAGAAAAAACACCAAACTCGTGTAGTATGTGAAGGACACGTGGAAGTGTGGCCGCTGGATCCGCGATATACAACAGGACATCGTCCGCATATAGCGAGATTCTTTGTTCCTGTCCATTTCTGATGATGCCTTGGACATGGCGGTCCTTGCGAAAGGAAATAGCTAGTGGCTCGATCGCTAGTGCAAATAGTAGCGGAGAGAGAGGGCAACCCTGTCTTGTACCGCGTTGTAGGGGGAAATATTCCGAAGTCACATCATTTGTTCGAACTGATGCCACTGGAGAGGAGTATAAAAGTTTGACCCAGGACACAAATTTCTTGCCGAAACCAAATTTCTGCAGAGTATAGAATAAATAGTCCCATTCAACCCGGTCAAAGGCCTTCTCTGCGTCTAGCGCAACAACGACCTCTGCAACGGGAGACTCGGTGGATGAGTAAATTATATTCATAAGGCGCCGCAGGTTGAAAAAAGCCATTCTATCCTTCACAAAGCCAGACTGGTCTGGATGGATAATACTTGGTATAACGGATTCCAGTCGTCGAGCGAGTACCTTTGCCAAGATCTTTGCTTCATTGTTAAGGAGAGAAATAGGACGATATGAGCCACAGTCTTTCGGGTCCTTATCTTTTTTTAAAAGCAGGGATATTGAGGCTTGATAGAGAGTCGGAGGAAGCGAGCAGGATTGAAAAGATTCCTCAAACATTGAAGCCATAATGGGACATAACTGGGTGGAATATTTTTTTTAAAATTCCACTGGGAACCCGTCTGGGCCTGGGCTTTTCCCACTCTGCATCATAGTTAAAGCCTGTTGGATTTCATCAGCGCTAATGGGCTCTTCCAAAAGAGTCATTGAATCATTGTCTATGACTGGTATATCCAAATTTGCGAAGAAACTATTCATGAGAGAGGGGTCTTTGGGGGAATCAGAGGTATATAGTGAAGAATAAAATGTTTTGAATTGACCATTTATTTCCAATGGGTCCGTATAGATCTCTCCAGTGGCAGAGTTAATTTGCGTGATCAAGTTCTGAGCGGTGCGGTGTTTTAGCTGTAGTGACAGCACTTTACTAGGTTTATCACCGAATTCAAAAAAGGACTGCCGTGATTTGAGTAGAAGCTGCTCAGCATGACTGGTGGAAAGGAGGTTAAATTCCGTCTGTAGGGTCACTCTTTCATTATAAAGTGCAGGTGTCGGAGAGACTGCGTATGAATAATCCAATTTAATAATTTGGTCTGAAAGTTCAGTGCGTCTGCTGTTGTGCAGTTTATTACGTCGAGCACAATTAGAAATAATTTCTCCACGGAGAAAAGCTTTAAGAGCTTCCCAAATGATGGACATAGGCATGCCAGGGGTAGAATTTACCTCAATAAAAAAATTTGATCTTAGTGGACAGGAACGATGAAAATGAGTCCTCAGATAGCAATAGTGGATTAAGTTTCCACGGCCTGAATGATGGACATTTGTCCGGGAAGGCTAGCTCTAAGATTATTGCTGCATGGTCTGAAATAACAATGCTATCGTAAGAGCAGGAACGCACTTGAGATAGAAATGTGTTGTCAATAAACAAATAATCAATTCGAGAATATGTATGATGAACTGGTGAAAAGAAAGAGTACTGTTTGGCGGTGGGATGAAGGAAGCGCCAGACATCTGAAATACCGTATTGCTTCAGGAAGGACACTATGGCTCTAGCAGTCTGAGATTGTGGAGCTGGATTAGATGATGATCGATCTAAGGCTGGGTTAAGAGCACAATTAAAGTCACCTCCCATAATCAGTTGGTTAGAGTTCAGGTCGGGGAGTGAAGAGATAAGTTTATTGATGAAATGCGTGTCACCAAAATTTGGAGCATATACGTTGACTAGGACTACCTTTGTGGAATAGAGAGTTCCTGAAACTATAATGAATCTGCCATTAGGGTCAGAGATCACATCAGATGGAGTAAATGGTGTGTTTTTGTTGATCAGAATGGCTGTTCCTCTGGCTTTGCTCTGAAAACCAGAGTGGAACACTTGACCTACCCAAGCTCTGTGTATTCGACGGTGATCTACTCGCCGAAGGTGAGTTTCTTGCAGAAAAGCGATGCCAACCCCAAGCTGCTGTAAGTGAGTAAGGATCCTAGTACGTTTCAAGGGGTTATTTACACCCTTCACATTCCAACTAATTATGTTAGTATTGCCCCCTGACCCCCTATTAGGATTAAACACTGGCATAAGAAAGTGAAAAAATATTCATGACATTTGAGATGGCAAAGTGGTGGTCCAGGGTGCTTATAATTAAAGATGAAAAAAAGTCATAAGAATAGAAACAAAAAACAATAGACAAAGATATTCACTGTTAATATTAGCAATGAAAAACAAACAAACATAAAACGCCCTCTCACGTCCCCGTGGGGCGTGACTACTCACAGCCATAGTAACACTGACTGTGCCTAGCATTACAGCTAACCTTGTGCACCCTGTGCTCTAAACGAGCACCCTGTGAGAACTGTAATTCTTAATTACACATGGCAAGAACCAAAAAAGAAAAGAAAAAAAGGGAAGAAAGAAAAAATAATGAATAAATAAATAATTGCTCGACACGTGGCCATATATAATTATGTAACTAGCTTGGTTGGATAAGGCAGGTTTCTAACAATGTATACACCTAAACCCCTGTTTGGAATCTCATTGTAGTCCACCCCCTCAAGAGACAGGTACTGCCTATTTAGACCAGTAGAATGTAAGATATCTCTCTTTGGTTAGAGTTCTACACCAAATGTTTGGGCCATGGGGTATGTTGTTTTATAAAGGTGCATAGTGGCACCAAACCTGCCTTTTCCATATAACTAACACACACACCCACACACACACGGGGGCGGGGGCCAATTGATCACCGCCCTGACACACACATACCCACACGTACTCACACACCACGTATGTTGCTATGGTTAACTTGAATAAGTATGACAAAGATAAATCGCAAGCCTGCAGCCAATTCGGCGCATATAATGTAATGATACTAAATAATACGATATCACCAGTGTGGGATATGGGCGAGTAAACAGTCAGCTTGTACCCAACGTAGACTGAGACTGAAAGTTGTGGTAAGTGACGTCATCAAGTCAGCCACCAGTGTCTCTGCTTAGCTAATTAGGTGGGACTAATTAGGGGGCGGCTGTTGTGAAGGATCAGATTAAACCGAATATATATGTTTATTTATATATATATATTTAAATAGTATTTGTATATCGTTTGATATCCCCTGTATATTCCTTGTACAATATGCACTGAATATCCCTTTAGTCTACTAAACAGCCCATAATAGTTTCATTCTACCATTGGACGAGAACCTGGCGCCAGCAGCCATACCCCTAGGTTCAAGTTCAATCGTGCCGCCCAACATGTCGTGGCAAGCCCCGGTTCCGCGTAGGAATACGTCTGGCGAAATACGAATGGTACTATTTGTTCATAGCGCATATATATATGGCGCAAGTAAAGTAGAACTTCCTTTTTTAGTCCAGTTCTTTACCCTCCAACAGAGTAACAGACGCGAAGCCTCACCCACGACGCACGTGTGGTGTAGTAAGGCCTACTTGGCCTCAGAATAGGCATTGAGATATCGTGTGGATTAATAGTTGAATAGTCATAGTTTGGCACTATACCGTCGAGTTGGACGTATTCTATTAAGCTAATAATAGTCTATTTATGTATGGTGCATCGTTCGGTTAGAGTCATAAAGTTATCAGTACCCCCATCGTTCCTGACGTTATCTGGAGTCTTAACCAGGCTGGGCAGACCACTAGTGGTGCTTGCATCCGAGGAGCTCCGGGCCAGGGCGACTGGACCTGTATATTGGATTACTCTACCCGGACGACGGCGAGCCTTCCACGGCTTGGATTATGCTTTGGGTGCTTTGATTATTCCATGGATAACGGCCAACACTGCGGAGTGTTGGAACTACCCCCCGGAGAGGACTCCAGGTGAGACGGCGCTCTACACCAGTGAGGTCGCCTCACGTCTCTCCGTTGTGGACCGGCAGCTACCGTCCACCAGAGGGTCCAGCTGTATTCGTCTGCGGACCGAGGTTCTGTGGGCACCGTGTTCAAGACTTTGAATTCTCCCAAGAAATCGTCGGCCAGATGGGATACCGCCAGCGGCTTCTCTAACCCCCCCCTCCTACTGTCTTACAACCAGCGGGACCCCCCCCCCCCCCTTAGTGTATCCAGCTATAATCATTTAAGTACCATCGCTATAGTTTCCTAAAGAAACAGGTTGTATACTTACTCCCTGCGTAACCAGAGATTGGACATTCAATGTTGATTTACCTACGAATACTCATTTGCCATACAAGTGCATTTCAAATCATAAGTGTAAACAAGTGAACGTTGTATATACCTTTTGCTATATTAAATATTCGATTTGTACATTTGTGTGGACTTCGTTTCATCAGGTGGGAAAGTGTTCATCATATTTATATCATGTACTGGATGGCCAGAAGTTAAAGTACAAGAGGTAGTGGTTTAATATTACCATATCTAACAATACAGTCAGGGAATTGTACCCCTCAGTTACAATTGGTCCTTCGAGCCGGAGGGTAACTAGTGTAATATTAATATAGTGTTATTAATATTGAAATGGCCTATGATGAACACTCCACGAAACGGTCCTCCTAACCTAGAACGCCCGCGGCGCAGACGACAGCCACCTCAGTACTTAGAGGATTACACTGTCAGTCAACTACCTAGCCTTCGACAAACGGTAAACGCGGTAAAAGTAGAAAGTAAAATTATGTCTGACCTTAACGACCAGGTTTCCCCGACCACAGAGGCCCTAGTAGGTCCTAATGTAACTGACCAAGCTCACGGTGGGGACCAGGAGGGAGCTGACATGCCTTTACCCCCCGCCACTACCGAAGAAGTAGTCCCCGACCAGCCCCGGGAGGAAGACAACCCTACAGAGAGAGAACTCTGCACGGAAGAAGAGGAGGAGAGCGCCGAGGAAATAGAGCTCCAGGACTCCCCAACGAGTACCCCCAGGAGCGGCTCATGCAGGAGCGGCTCACCTCCACAACCGCCTTCCCCCAGCGAAGCGGAGAGGAGAGGATGCTACAACAGGCGTTCCTCGTCAGCCTGACAGCCTCTACCGAACGCGATCGACTTCAGGGTGAACGCGATCGTCTCCAAGCACCGGCGCTTAGCGAGCGCGAACAACTCCAAGCGCAACAACGGAGCGAAGAAGAGCGCACACGCCTGGAGATGAGACGCCTTCAGACGGAAGAGAATATGGCAAGAGACCGGGCCGACGCCCAGCGCGCCGCTGCCGGTGCCCAAAGAGAAGCAGATCTCACCAAGCGCGAAGTCGAGCGCGACAAGTTACAAGCGCAGCTAATGGAGCAGCTGATCCGCAAGGCAACACCCTCTCCCTCCGCCAGGGGTTCAAGGAACTCGTCGAGACAACAGTCAAGGGCAGCGTCTCCTCACCGAGCAAGCGACCCTGAACTTGACCAACAGACCGAGCCTATACCCCCCACAGACCCCCTTCCCAGACCGGTCCAAGCGAGACCCAGCTACAAGGAAGGAGCGGCATACACTGCGGAGAAGCTAAATAAACGATTACAGGATCTGGAAGATCTGATAGAGGAAGAAGAGGGAGAGGAGGAGAACCAAGCCCGACGACAGCACAGTACTCCACCGGACCAGGAGGTCCAGTACAGCCCAGGCTATACCCCCGCGGCGCTGCGCTACAGACCCCCGACTCTATTCACGGGTGAGCACGACGCACGACCAGCCCCGAGGAATAGCACCTGGACCAGCGGGCCATGGTACCCTGTCAGTACCAGCCCACAGAGAGGCGCAAGAGGGGACTCGCCTAGGAGGTCTCTCCCCCAACGCTCGCCGATGTATCAGCCATCCACGGCGTCATACATTGCCACGCCGTCATTTCCAGACTTCGCCTATGAGAGTCGAGCACAGTACACGGAGCTCCGGATGTGCTTAGAGACAATGATGGTGGATGTCGCTGATGAACGCCACAAGTATGCAATATTACTGAAGCACCTGAAAGTACCGCGAGCGCACAATATAGCGCTGGCCTATGCCACCTCTTCGACACCATACACAGCGGCCCTAGCGGCGCTGGACCAGAGATATGGACGTATATGGGATTACGTAATCCAAGAGATAAGGCATATTGATCGCCTACCCCCAGCCACAGACAATCGCTCATTAGACGACCTGTCAATCAAAGTGCAGTCCCTGGTAGGGATGCTGGGAGCGCAACGGGAAAAGGGCATGCATGAGCTATACGCCAACTCTAACGTCGAGAGGATTTTGGAGAAGCTGCCACCCGCAAGACAAGAGCGTTTTAGGCGGCAGAGAGACTACCGGGATCCCAACGGCCCCGAACCTTCCCTCCTTGATCTAGCCGACTTCCTGGCGAGTGAAGTCGGCAGCTTACGACTGGATACGTTCGGGCGGAGCACGCCAAGCTCCAGAGAGGGACCCAGGAGAATAAATGATGGAAGAAGATCGGTGACTGTCATGCACCAATCAGAGTCAGTACCGAGCAGTAAGAGCCACAGTACCCCCTCGAGAAAGGAGAAGTGGAAGATAGTGTGTCCCTACTGTGAGAAAGAACACTGGCTGTCACAATGTGACCTATTCACAAAGATGAATGCAGAAGAAGTGAGTCAATGGATAAAGTCCAACAGGCGCTGTTACCGATGTGCGCGACCACACATGGCAGCCGAATGCCGCCTAAAGAAAAGGTGCAGTCGGTGCGACGGAGCCCATCTAGATATACTACACGAAAGTAACAGAAGACGGCCTCCACCTGCACCATCGAGCGGCACCAAGGCAAGTGTCATGTACATTGACCCCGCCAGCAGCAGCGGCGCCCAAGTGCTCTTAAAGGTAGTCCGTGTGACATTGAGCTACCAAGATAAAGTCATGGACACTTACGCCGTCCTTGATGACGGGTCAGAGAAGACCCTTCTGCTCGCGTCCGCTGCGGCCCAGCTGGGACTGCGGGGGAGCAAGAACGAAATGACGATTCGGACAATAAGAAGAGATTTAAAGACGATAAAGGGCGAGAATGTCTCCTTCACTATCGCAGCAAACGGGCAACCAGAGCGACGGTATAAGATTACAAATGCTTTCACCAGCCAAGAAATAGGACTATCGCAGTACACCTACCCTATCGCCAAGTTGATGGATAAATATGTGCACCTGCGACAACTACCTATCCCGCTCATAGACGGCGCTACCCCGACCCTGCTGATAGGCTCCGACCATGCAGAACTCATAGTCCCGATTGACCGGGTCCATACAGGACCCCGAGGCTGTCCTGCAGCAGTCGAGACCCGCCTAGGGTGGACCCTACAAGGCCCCCTCGCTAAATCTCTCAACCGAACAGCAGCCACTAGCTGCTTCCACTCCAGAACGACAGAAGAAGACACCACTCTCCTGCAGCATGTCGAGAGGCTATGGACATTAGAGACAATGCCCTTTAAGAACGAAAAGAAAGATATTCGTTCTAAAGAAGACATTTACGCCATCAACCTACTCGAGCAGGGGACAAAGAGAGTCACAGTCGGCGGAGTGATGAGATACGCAACTCCACTCCTGAGGCGAGAGGGAATGCCCACCTTTCACGCAAAGAAAGACGCCGCGGAGCGCTATCTATCGAACACAGAGCGGCGCCTAGCCAAAGACCCCGCTCAAGAGAGTGTGTACCGCGCTGAGATTGAGAAGCTAATCACAGCGGGACACGTAACAAAGATTGACATTAAAGAGGCCGATCAGACGACCGAATCATGGTACGTGCCGCATCACAAGGTCCATCACAACGGCAAGGATCGCATTGTGTTTAACTGCAGCTACCAGATCGGATCCCAAAATCTGAATAAAGAGCTCTTGCCCGGCCCCACACTCGGCCCCTCCCTACTAGGCGTGCTACTGCGCTTCCGCCAGGACAAGGTGGCTATCAGCGGGGATATCAAAGGGATGTTCTTGCAGGTGAGACTAGTAGAGGAGGACAAGCCCCTGCTGCGGTTCCTATGGAGAGAGAGGATCGGAGATGAGAACCCAGCCATCTACCAGTGGGAAGTACTCCCCTTCGGAACCACATGCAGCCCGTGCTGTGCTACATTTGCACTACAGAAACACGTCGCAGAGGACCCAACAGCAGATGAAGAGGTCCAACACAGTGTGAAGAACAGTTTCTACGTGGACAACTGTTTACAAAGCGTTTCGACTCAAGAAGAAGCCGAGGCTCTCCTAATCAAGCTACGCGCCTCCCTGATCAAAGGCGGCTTTGATCTCAGGCAGTGGGCCAGCAGTGACCCGCACGTATTGCGCAGCCTCTCCCCCGCGGACAAGGCTGCCAGCAGCGAGACCTGGATGGCGACCATCCCAGGAGAAGCCCAAGAAATGACACTAGGACTAGTCTGGCGCTTCAAAACAGACTCGCTCCACTATAGACACAAACCCTTGGCTCCAGAGCAGGGAAGGTCGACGGCGATACCGACCACCAGACGGAGTGTGCACAGAACAATCTTGTGGTCAGATTCCACGACAGTACTCACATGGATCAAGTCTGATTCATGCAGATACAAAGTCTTCGTGGGAGTCAGAGTCACCGAGATTCAAGAGTTAACAGAAGCAGCGAGCTGGCGGTATGTGGACACCAAACACAACCCAGCTGACGTCATCACCCGGGGAATGTCTCTGGATGACCTTACCCGTCGCAACATCTACAGTGACGGACCAGAATTCCTCAAGCTCCCGGAAGGAGAGTGGCCTACGCCCACCCCACGGGAAGCAAGTAACGAAGAGGCTGAGAACAAGAAACCTATGTTCTGTGGACTGAGCACAGTCGCCTCCACAGACCCCAACATAGATGACTGCATTACCCTAGAGAGTGCGCAGCAGAGGACATTCCTGTGGCACCACCCAGAGATTCAGTCCACCACTGACATGTCAGCAGCTGACTACGAAGAAGCAGAACTTCTTCTACTACAACGAGCCCAGAGAGACTCGTTCCCCGATGAGCTAGACTGTCTACAGGGAGGAAACCCCGTCCCATCAGACAGCAGACTGCTCCACCTGGCACCCGAGAGTGACGCCCATAACCTCATCAGAGTGGGTGGTCGCCTGCGGAGAGCCCCCGATCTACCGGATGACATTAAGTACCCGATCGTCTTGAACAGCCGACACAAGGTCACAGAGCTGATCATAAAGAAATACGACGAGGATGTACACCACGCAGGAGCAGAGAGAGTCTTCGCGGAGATCAGACGTCGTTATTGGATACTGCAAGGGAGAGAAGCAGTGCGGCGCTTCCAGCGAACCTGTCTAGACTGCCGTAAGTGGCGCGCGCAGCCCAGCATACCACGGATGGCTGACTTACCCCCCTGTCGCCTCCGACTCGGCGACAAGCCATTCCACTCCACAGGCATGGACTGCTTTGGCCCGTTGTATATAAAGAGAGGAAGAGGAACCGAGAAGCGGTGGGGTATTGTATTCAAATGCATGACCACCAGAGCGATACATATCGAGCTCCTTCCGACCATGAGCACAGACTCATTCCTTATGGCCTTCCGAAGATTCACATCACGGAAAGGAAAACCGTCTACATTGTTGTCTGATCACGGGACAAACTTCAAAGGCGGAGAAAGAGAGCTGAGAGAGAGCTTCCAAGCTATGGGCCCAGAACTTAAGACCCACCTCGCTCCATCCCAGATTGACTTCCAGTTTAATCCCCCGAACGCACCCCACTTCGGTGGAACCTGGGAACGAGAAGTACGTTCTATAAAGACAGCCCTGTACGCCGTGCTTGGGGCCCAGACTGTGGCGGAGGAAGTCCTAATGACAGTCCTCACGGAGATCGAGGGAGTATTGAACTCAAAGCCCCTCGGTTACGTCTCCAGTGATGTAGCAGATGTCGACCCAGTCACCCCCAACACACTCTTAATGGGGCGGCTGGACCCCGCGCTACCCCAGACAATGTACAGGCCTGAAGAAGCGAACGGCCGAAGAATGTGGAGGTACAGTCAAGTACTAGCTGACAAGTTTTGGAGCAGCTTCCTACTCCACTACCTACCGTCTCTACAGACCCGCCAGAAGTGGGTAAAAGAGAGAGACAATTTGACAGAAGGAACAGTCGTCATGATTATCGACCAGTCACTACCCAGAGCTATGTGGCCGGCTGGCCGCGTAAGCAAAGTGATCACCGGTGCCGATGGCAAGGTCCGAGCAGCTGAAGTACTCGTCCAAGGGCGCACTTACACATGACCCGTGGCGAGGCTAATAGAACTGCCCCGACTCCCAGATACTGTCGATGATGACCATGACCCCATGACTTCGTGAGTTGACTGACCCTTACAGCGGACCTTGAGTGGTAGACAGTGCGGTTAATCTGTCTCTGCTTAGCTAATTAGGTGGGACTAATTAGGGGGCGGCTGTTGTGAAGGATCAGATTAAACCGAATATATATGTTTATTTATATATATATATTTAAATAGTATTTGTATATCGTTTGATATCCCCTGTATATTCCTTGTACAATATGCACTGAATATCCCTTTAGTCTACTAAACAGCCCATAATAGTTTCATTCTACCATTGGACGAGAACCTGGCGCCAGCAGCCATACCCCTAGGTTCAAGTTCAATCGTGCCGCCCAACATGTCGTGGCAAGCCCCGGTTCCGCGTAGGAATACGTCTGGCGAAATACGAATGGTACTATTTGTTCATAGCGCATATATATATGGCGCAAGTAAAGTAGAACTTCCTTTTTTAGTCCAGTTCTTTACCCTCCAACAGAGTAACAGACGCGAAGCCTCACCCACGACGCACGTGTGGTGTAGTAAGGCCTACTTGGCCTCAGAATAGGCATTGAGATATCGTGTGGATTAATAGTTGAATAGTCATAGTTTGGCACTATACCGTAGAGTTGGACGTATTCTATTAAGCTAATAATAGTCTATTTATGTATGGTGCATCGTTCGGTTAGAGTCATAAAGTTATCAGTACCCCCATCGTTCCTGACGTTATCTGGAGTCTTAACCAGGCTGGGCAGACCACTAGTGGTGCTTGCATCCGAGGAGCTCCGGGCCAGGGCGACTGGACCTGTATATTGGATTACTCTACCCGGACGACGGCGAGCCTTCCACGGCTTGGATTATGCTTTGGGTGCTTTGATTATTCCATGGATAACGGCCAACACTGCGGAGTGTTGGAACTACCCCCCGGAGAGGACTCCAGGTGAGACGGCGCTCTACACCAGTGAGGTCGCCTCACGTCTCTCCGTTGTGGACCGGCAGCTACCGTCCACCAGAGGGTCCAGCTGTATTCGTCTGCGGACCGAGGTTCTGTGGGCACCGTGTTCAAGACTTTGAATTCTCCCAAGAAATCGTCGGCCAGATGGGATACCGCCAGCGGCTTCTCTAACCCCCCCCTCCTACTGTCTTACAACCAGCGGGACCCCCCCCCCCCCCTTAGTGTATCCAGCTATAATCATTTAAGTACCATCGCTATAGTTTCCTAAAGAAACAGGTTGTATACTTACTCCCTGCGTAACCAGAGATTGGACATTCAATGTTGATTTACCTACGAATACTCATTTGCCATACAAGTGCATTTCAAATCATAAGTGTAAACAAGTGAACGTTGTATATACCTTTTGCTATATTAAATATTCGATTTGTACATTTGTGTGGACTTCGTTTCATCAGGTGGGAAAGTGTTCATCATATTTATATCATGTACTGGATGGCCAGAAGTTAAAGTACAAGAGGTAGTGGTTTAATATTACCATATCTAACAATACAGTCAGGGAATTGTACCCCTCAGTTACAGTATCCATTTGTGGGACAGACAGAGTTGACATTATGTTCTAATAAAAAAATGAACCAATGGACAGTAATACCTACTGTACATTTTCTGTAAATGTTCTATCCTTTCATTGACTGATCAGTGACGGAACAATGTAGCTGCAGCCTTATTTAGCACATTGTGCAAAAACACACTGTTGCTGGTCAGGACTGATCCTCAGCTCTTCTCTAGTCGAACTGCTGTGGGGTTTAATCTGAAATAAGTCATGTCATCTCTAGAGCCTCCCCTTTCTCCTTCACGCCTGTCCTGGACTTTTCGTTTTATCCCTGACAAGGCAAATACAAATGTTGATCTGTCAATCTTGTTATAAATGTTTGTTGTCAATAAAATCCAATCCAATCCATGCAAAGTTAAATCTACTCTAAATGAAAGTGAAACTTAAGCTACTCTGTACTAAAATAGATCTGCTGACACGTCGTTCAGTTTATCATGTTGTCTGACTAATTATTGATAACCAGTGTTGTGCTAGTTACTGAAAAATAGTAACTAGTTACCATTACTAGTTACTTCATTTCAAAAGTAACTCGGTTACTTTACTGATTACTTACACCAAAAAGTAATGCGTTACTGTGAAAAGTAACTTTTTAGTTACTTAAAAAAACAAAAACAACATTATTTCAATTGCTCCCATTAATGCCCAAGATTCTTACAAGTCAAAATCTGTTGATCAACTTGACAGTTTCCAGTGAATGACACCTGACAAAGTCAGGTTGTCTTATATTCACGGTCTAGATACCAGAGGTGTTGATATTTATCCCCTTTTCCGCTAAGTTAGAATGATGTGTAGCGTCACTTAAAGTTTCATAATGGTACCACTGGCTTCATGCTAGCTTAAAAACTGAGCCCGTTATGGCCTTCAAAAGACAGTTGGTTTGGATCTTTGGACATAACGTGGTATGAAATACTTGCCAGTAGTGTAAGGATGCAGAACTATTAGCTAGCTTACTTACAGAGACTTGTGGTGGAGGTTCTAGCTGTGTTCTGAACAAGCCCGCCAGCTTGATTTCAGGCAGCAAACGGGTCCAGGAACGAACGTTTTAATCCACACCACAATATGTAAACAAAGGTTTTAACCATCCACAACAGAATACTGCAGTCTAAATGTATTTCCGATGCATGATTCTTCTCTCAGACCGACGCAATGTCTTGAAACTATTCAGTTTATTGGCGAAGCGAGTGTATTACTCATTACAATATTTTTACAAAATCATTTTAACACTTTGATTGCCTAAGGCTAAATTCATGATATACCATAGGTTGCCAGCTCTATTTGTCTATGGATAATTACCCCTTCTTTGCAGGGCTATAACCTTTTAAATTCTATTGCTAAATTGCCATTATTATGGCCCATTCAAAGTCCTATATGTATTGTTCATTGTGTAGCAACGTTAAACTTTTTCATTCACATATTCATAGTAAAATATGGTCTAATGTATAAGTATGTTTTCATCTCTTTCTGCAGCTTTCTCCAGAACGTGATCTATAGCCCCAAATGCATTATATTGATGATGAAATACAGTTTGATGGCAATCGGCGCGATATAAAACATTTCAATTGGACGTACTTCTAGAAGTTTCTACGTATCATCTGATGTTGACCGGATGGGCGGGGGGTCGTTTATAATTCCGTGGGCAGCGTTATATCATTCATCTAGTGTGGGTCATATGTTCATCAGAGCAGTTTATATCGAACACGTTCAAAAATAACGCTGAATCTTACCGTATCTTCCTCGCGCCGTTGGACGATCAGCGTGGTGTAGACCGTTTTCGATTATGGGATGTTTATCCTGAAGAACCATTTCCAGGTTGTATACTACTATATACGTCCAAATAACGTTGTTTATTGAGTTAGGGCGAGCGATTGATCATCCAGTGTGTTGAGATGGAGTCCGGCTACCGATCGCGAGTGCCCGGAGCACATAGGATGAGCACTTCCTGTTTGGCGAGCCCCTCCCTCTTGGCCGATCTGCCGATCGGCCACCAGATGGTGCTCTCGAACCGTTAAACAGTTGATGGGAGCTCACCAGTACATCTCAGGGCTCCGGAAGAAAATATGATTTCGATCACAGATTTTTGAAATATTGATATCAAAGACAAGTTACGGCGTCTTCGGCAACTTGAGCATGGCGGGGAAGGACGCCTAAAAACGTCTTCCGGCAGCCAAAGTGTTAAAGTTAAATGCATCAATCTGGTGCACTTTGAGAGCAAAATAAAGAGGCTAGATCTATGATGAACTTTGTGCTCAAAACACAAAATCAACTAGACTGCAGTGCTTTCTCCCTGCAGCCTTTTCCTCAGGTCAGTCTTTTACATTAAGCACCCCCCACAGCCCAAATGAAATGATAAAAAAATAAAAGAATAATAATATTATAATCTTATTTTTTTAAATATTTTTTTAATAGTCTAGTTCATAGCAGCGGCGGTCCTAATTCAGCAGCGGCGCAGCGCATATAGGGGAAACACTGTTCTACAAAAACTCAATTTAGTTGGCGACTTTAGAGTCAAGTCAACACAAACACGCCAAGGCATAACAAAAAATATAGTTTGTTTCCTGTTGGTTGTCAGTTAAGGCCATGGGTAGGTAGGGAATTTATTTAATTTAATTTTTTATATTATTCTTTCCCACGGCGACTATGGATAGGGAATTTCTTTATTTAATTAAAATGTTTACAACAACATGGATGCATGTACTCTGCCAGCATGTTTAATATCCATAATACTAAAGGTTTTACTAAGATTTCTATGAAACTTTATTGTAAAAAAAAATAAAAAATAAAATGTAATCTTTTTATTTTATTTTTAAACTCATAAAATAAATTGGGTCGCACCTAAATCGGCAGGGTCGGTCGGCAACCGGAACCAAACCATTATTTTTGTTAGGCCCTATGACAAATAAGACGGTTCAATTACTTTATCTAAATCCAATCAATATTCCTAATGCCGTTTCAATGTAAGGTTATAAAAATAAACATATAAACATTCATATAATAATACAATAACCTAAATATATAGCTAAGCCCCATTGTATTCTGAAATGTATACTTTAACAGTGTAGGCAACTAAGCCAATAGAAATAAGGTATAACTCATGAGTGCTTTGGCTCCTATAGGAGTCCTTGAGCTTTTAGTTTGTTTTAGTATTACGCTACATTTAATAATGTCATTTATCAGCTATCTGTGTGTTTCTGCACTCCCTGCAAGAAGAATCACATATTAGTTGTTTCTCATGAGTGGGATTCATCCAAAAACTGAGATAAGAGTGTTCTTCATTACTGGAAGAGATTCACTCAGAGGCGCTTTAACAATGGGTCACTAGAAGGCTTGCCAGGGGCAAGGTCATCTCTTTAGACTGAGGAATTTAATACCAATACTTCAGTTGCTTGAAGGTATGTGAACCCCCCCCCCCCCCCCGGAACAGTCAGTTTCCCAAACACCCCACCCCACACATCAATCTCCACCACGTCAATCCCCACCACATCCCCATCCAAGACACACACCCTGAGGCATAACAAAAAATATTGTTTGTTTCCTGTTGGTTGTCAGTTAAGGCCATGGGTAGGTAGGGAATTTATTTTATTTAATTTTTAATTTTATTCTTTCCCACGGCGACTATGGATAGGGAATTTCTTTATTTAATTAAAATGTTTACAACAACATGGATGCATGTACTCTGCCAGCATGTTTAATATCCATAATACTAAAGGTTTGACTAAGATTTCTATGAAACTTTATTCAAAAATTTTATTTTTTTTTACTCATAAAATATATTGGGTCACACATAAATCGGCAGGGTCGGTCGGCAACCGGAAACAAACAATTTTCTTTTTAGGCCCAACATCTCCGCAAGTGAAACAGGAGTCAGGAGGATGGATGCTCGCTACTAATCTACATTGAAATAACGCAGTAACAAATTATTTAGTAACGGTAACTGTCTGAGTTACTGAATTTAAAAAGTAATATAAAAAAAAAAAATTATCCTTTATTTATCCAGGAATGTCCCATTGAGATACAAGATATCTTCTTCCAGGGAGTCCTGACCAACACGGCACACAACAAGTTTCAACATAAAAACAGGGCATATAGAATATACAGTACATTAAACAAAAAACATACGAATCAAATACAAACACAGAAGGCCATTTGTGCAGTGGTAATGCGTTAGACTAGAGTACTAGTTACTGCCAAAAGTAACGGTTACTGTACTTTGTAATGCGTTAGTCCCAACACTGTTGATTTTTTATTAGATGTGGGCAATGAGCTAAATGGGTTTTATTTGGTGGCCAAGTAATATACTCTGTGAATGCCTGAACACAGAGTAACATATTTACATATTTACGTTAATAAATACACCTAAGCAAAGCTGTTGGTTCGAAAGAAAATGCGGCTATTACTTTGAATTGGGTGTATGCAGAG
Source organism: Notolepis coatsorum (assembly GCF_963971535.1). Taxonomy (NCBI): domain Eukaryota; kingdom Metazoa; phylum Chordata; class Actinopteri; order Aulopiformes; family Paralepididae; genus Notolepis; species Notolepis coatsorum. The sequence goes on from NW_028171799.1 coordinate 42,619, forward strand.
TATCACAGATAACCCAAAATTAAGCTTGCCTGAACATTTATGAGTTATGCTGTGATGTACAGTAGTTTTCAGAAAAGTAAACAGACTATCTTTTCTGCATAAGGAAACCATATCTTTTTATGGCTGCGTTCATCGTCATTTCCATGGACACAGTGAATAAACAAGGCTGCACAGAAGTGGACAGAACTTTTTTCAACTCATTTTCAGTTCTTATTTATAAAAGAGACGGAAAATATGGGGGGGACAATATTTATTCAATATGTTAAAGAGTATAGGTAGCAACGGTTAGTTTACTTCCTCTTTGGGCAGAGATTTTTGACAGTGGAACGTCATCCAACTTTCTGTGTAGGAGAAGCTGTAAGCACACAAAAAGCGATGACATACTGGGGCTCACGCCAACTTTTTAGATGCACTTAGCAAGCCTATATAAATTATACATGGTATACATTCATTATGCATATACACATTATGTAATTACGTATAGGCCTTGGCTACATAATTCTATAAATTCACTGGTAGCATTTTTGCTGATCAAGTATGATTAGGCCTAATTGATTTTGAGTATTTGCTGACAGAACCTTTCCTTTAGTTTGGCTGACTACTAGTATTTATCTTTTTCTTTTTTTTGCCAAGTACCTCATCCATCATTAATTCGTCTGAATCACAGGATATAGTGTGTGGATATAAGCATGCCATTGGCCGACTATTTCAGTCGTAATTCTCCCCTTCCGCTACGGCTGCTTGATTATGGCAAAAAGCATGATTATTTTGATTGATATTGAAATCACGATTATTAAACTTGAGTACTCATTGATTTGAGAACATCATATGACGACGATGAATTAGTCTTTCCTTTCTTCTCGACCAAAGGCTCACTTCTGTCATCTTCAACAAGTTACCGAAGACGTTTCAAAATAACCAGAGAAACGTGCTGTGACTCCCTCCTCCCTCTCAACACGAGCTGAAACTACTGTTTGGGCTAAGGTAAAAAATTGTAAATGGCTGCATTTATACAGCGCTTTTATCCAAAGTGCTTTACAATTTGTTCCTTACATTTTACCCATTCACTCAAACATTCACACACAGACGGCAGAGGCAACCAATCATGCAAGGTGCCAACCTGCTGCTCATCGGGAGCAATTAGGGGTTAAGTGTCTTGCTCAAGGACACTTCGACACGCTGCCCGGGAGGAGCGGGAATCGAACTGGGAACCTCCGGATTACCACGACTGCTCTACCTCCCGAGCCACTGTCGGTCTGTCGCCCACAGTGCATTGCTGTGAAGGAAGGGTGCGCTGCATTTACAACACAAGACAAAATGAGAGCAACGCAACATGCGGCACAATAAATCTTCCCCACCAACACAGTCTCTGGCTGTACACTTTGTGCAACAAGTCAGGCTTCGAGGTATTTCAGAGCGAGACTTCTGTTTGAGCCAGACTGTAGTAAAAGAAATAGAGGAGTCCTCATTATAACAGTCTGAGTCAGTGGTACAAGCTCTTTTAGTGGACGTACTTTGTCATGCATGTTTTCCCTGTGTGATTATTGTGATTACAACCGTTTTGCGGCTGCCATCTGAAGTGATTTAGACTCCACACAATGGAAAAATAGGGTCCAGGTTTAAAAATACCTAAGTTATCCTTTAAATGTGATTGAGTAGAACCCTGGGGCGACCGATAATCGCATATACCTCTTATTTATTTCTGAATGTATTTATTTAAGATGTGAAGCTGAGGTCTGAATATGGTTGGATGCAGTTTTGGTAGTAATATGAAATCCACCCTACGTGCGCTTAATCTCGCACGCACGCACGCAATTTGCTATTGAATGTACTTAGTATCTAAAGTAAAAGTACACATGTTTGTGTATTCCAGTGCTTGGGAGTGTTCAAACCTCGATCCATTGACCTCTAAAGGTTATGTGAAAGTGGTATGTGGTCCAGTTCTGCTGCTCTGATAAAGGTTATGTGAAAGTGGTATAGTATGTGGTCCAGCTAGGCTGCTCTCATTAAAGGTTGTGTTAAAGTGGTATGTGGTCCAGTTCTGCTGCTCTGATTTTGTCCTATTGAAGTTGACAGGCTTCAAATGTGAAAGTATACTCTATAATCTTCAGACAAAGTATTTTTCTTCAAAGTAACTAGTAACTGATGGGTTCAGATAAATGTAGTGGAGTAAAAAGTACAATATTTTCTTTGAAATGAAGTGGAATAAAAGTATAAAGAATAAAATGACACTGTTGTACCCCTAAGTGGAAGAAGCCCTTCCCTAATGTATTAATGGTAAAGTCGTTTGCAGCTTTGTGATCTATCAAATCTATCATATATTATTAATAATCAATAAGATTGAAACTGCACGATTCGACAAAGTGGGGCCTCAAACCCTGGCGTGGGTGGGACCTGACTTTAATCTATTACAATATTTCTTATAATTTTCTATAGATTTTAATGACAGAAATCTATAAATAAATTCATATAAATTATCTGCTCATTTCTATGCCCGTCTTTAATTACGCCAATTGTATGCCCATTTTATGCATATGTCTATTTCTATTTTGTGTCTACATCACTGCCGTGAAGCACTTTGGGCTGCAATTCCTGTATGAAAGGTGCTATACAAATGTTAGTTTATTTTTATTATTATTATTATTGTTATCATTATATTTGTAACCATAATGAGCAACATGCGCACACGTCACTCAGGAGTCAGAATGGAGGTGTCTGCACCGCCGCTAGGTTGGTGGTGCAGATCAGTTCTGTGAGCAGCAGACTCTGGTCTCGGGCTGGAAGCCAGCATAGACAACACGTGACATCGGGGCAGTTAAGGTATCTCCCTGTTTCCATGACAGCAGAGAGGGAGCTTCGTTTCTCCACATTCATTGATGTATTCTTCCTCCTCTTGCTCTTACACTGAACTAGCCCATCCGGGGAATGTGATTTTCCTTTCAACCGCCCTCCGCTGTGATTTCTAACAAATGAAGATCCGATTACCATGTTCATACCCCCCCCCCCCCCACTCCCACCACCCACTGTTTTACCTATTTCATTGTGTTGTCCTGATCACATCATTCCTATCTTATTGCATACGTATTTAGGCCAAGGCTTAGGTGTCTGACTCTTACCACCTAATCCGTACGGACTTCAATGTATAACGTATGAGGTATGACGTATATCATGCCAGTTAGGGTACCTTGTGTATACTGCACCTGTGTATACTGTTTACTTTACTCATAGTATATATTCTAATTCTGTATTGCCCATATTTATTATATGTGTATACGTATAATATAACTGATAGGGCATACAGACCCTCATTTGCACCTTGATTACACTTGCTCATATTCTTATATTCAGAGTTAATTATAGTTGTTTATTTATATTTGTATTATAATTGTATTGCCTATATTTGTCTTTCTACTATTACCATGCCCACACCTGTACCTCCCCCATGACGCCCGAATTTCCCCAAGGGGATCAATAAAGCAATATCTTATCTTATCTTAAAGTTGACGTCTAGAATGAGAAGACTAAATGGCACCCAGGCAGCAGTCAGAGGTGGTGTCGTCTCCCTGAACCTGTGAGAGAATGCTGCACCTCACCATAATAATAATAATGCATTTTATTTATAAGGCGCCTTTCAAGGCACTCAAGGTCGCCGTACAACAATTTAAAAACAGTTCATTTACAATCACAATCCATTAAAAAAGTTAATCAGAAAAAGAAAAGAAATCAGACATACGCCTGCCTAAACAGGTGGGTTTTGAGGTGGGTTTTAAATGGGATGTCATTGTAGGCATCTCAGCTCCTCTGTCAGAGTTTTACTTGAGCATAGGTTACTAAATGCGGTAGGCCGATCCTTTGACATTTGTCCACTATGGTTTCGTGTGCTCTTCTCTGCAGGTTAAGTGGTGAAAGTAGTTATTTTCATAGCGGTGCTCTCTGCCTTCTCCTGAGGCAATGAGGCATGCACATATCTTTTGATTTGAAATACTGCCATACAGTATGTCTGAGCTCTGGTTGCCATGGCACCCCAGCTCTGTACTTTCTCCTTTCTTTTACGGATTTATGATCATTTTCAATGAATGTTGTTGCTGCTTTTCGTGCAGACATTATGACTAAGTTCTTCTGAATGAAGTCTTGACGTATGCAAGATCACTGAAGGGAAGTGCCTAAATGGCTATAGTCATGGGGGGGATTTACCTGGTTGACAGTAGACGTTTGGTTTCCTGTGTGAGAGCCAGATAAGAATCACTCTTATATAAACAATATTCAGGCTAGGTCCCTGTTGATATTTTAAACATGCAAGGAGGTTTTCCATAGAGCTGTGATAGAGATGGGTATTCTTAAACATGTTAACTAATGTTATGATTTGAATAGATTAAATACTGTAGAGGGGGGCTGTCCTGATTACCAATCTTTGGGCTTCGACGCTTCAGTATTATCGGAATAATCAAAGCTGTGCACAGTTTCAATGCAGTGGGTAAATGAGAGTAATGGTGTAGATAGGGTTTCTGGTAGTTCTCATGACTGTCCTTGTTTGAGAAGAGCCAATTGTCAAAATTAATGTTGGATTATTATTATTTCTATATACTCTCTTTCTTATGCTGATTATAGCCATTTCTTTGGAGTGGGTAAAAAACGAACGAAAAGCATTTGAATCTTGATTTTGGCATTGATTACCATGGCAGCATTTGAAGCATTTGGATCTGTCCTACTGTAAAGGACAATTGCGTGTTCTGTAACATCCTGCCCTGAGTTCAATGGTTTAAGTGCAAATGCTGCTTTGCTTTAAAAAGGAATAAACTAGTATTTCTTTCTAGTGTACAATGGATTCCAGCTCAACAGCCCTCATGAAATGACTCGATGCTATCCTCTATCTCTGTTCCAGGTAAAGTGCCACCCTGAGAGATCCTGGTATTATTGTCTCTCCTGTCTCTGGGCAGCGAAGCCTGACATTCCTCTCTCTCCTGGATCCTCATCTTGCACAGACGGCCCTTAACTACAGCAACACGCCTGGACGCTGGAGCGGGTAAACACACCGCTGCTGCCTCTTACTCTCTTACGCTCTCGTTTTGCATTCCATTGATGGATGATTCTCTCCTCCCACCTCTCCTCTCTTCCTCTTTTACCTCTCCCTCTCTCTCCGACCTAGTTGAGTCAGTATTATTAATGCCTTCATTCCCTCTCTCTGTCCTCGCTGCCCCCCATTGGCTAAGCCGCTCTGCTAGTAGTAGGCATTACTCTGCAGAAAATGGAATACAGTCTGTGCCCACTTACTGTACTGTTGGCTGCCGGATAGGATGTTTAACAGTGATGTCATTGAAACATTGGAGTGTATTTTTGCTGGCTACACGGCTTGCCTGTTTGGCCTGTTCAGCAAAATCTCCATGTTTTTTGGGGGCAAGTTTTCAGTGCCAGCCATGTTGGCCCCACAGTCCTGTTCCATGGCCTCTGCTCATAGATGAATTTCCCGACCATGTTGGGACCAGTGTGCGCGAGTGTCACAGGGGCAAAACAATGATCGTAATCCTGATCAACTTTTACGGGACCGTATATGTTCTGTTCTGCGGAAAACACAGAAGGTATCGTATAATTAAAAACGGAATTCAGATATTTAACAGAATGCCAAGGAATATCATATACATATACAGTACTTGTTATTTGCTCCCGCGGTCGGGACATAACCTGCAAAAGAGACGTCTTCCACCATCAGTGTGTTTTTAATTAAAGGTTATCAATACATGGACTCCCTCTTCCTCATGTCCCTGTAGACTAGACAGTAGAATGATAAGAAGAGGACGGGTCGAAGGCGGCCCCGGCGTTCTCACGGGAGTTGTTCAGCCCTGCGAGACAATGCCACTACTTGCGTGAATGAACGCTGACCCATCCTTTCAAACCTTGTTTGTCCGAGGAAAGCAACAGTTGTGATTGGACGATCGAGAAAAGTGTTTGAGATCAATTCTGGCCGTCTAGCTGTTTTGTGTTGTCTAAATGGTAAATGGTGCATTTATATAGCGCTTTTATCCAAAGCGCTTTACAATTTTGTTCCTCACATTCACCCACTCACTCACACATTCACACACCGATGGCAGAGGCAACAATGCAACCTGCTCATCGGGAGCAGTTAGGGGTTAAGTGTCTTGCTCAAGGACAATTCGACACGCTGCCCGGGAGGAGCGGGAATCAAACCTGGAACCTTCCGATTAGAGACCTGAGTGTCTCTCGCTCTCTCTCTCTAGCGGCACGGTGGTGTAGTGGTTAACACTGTCGCCTCACAGCAAGAAGGTCCAGGGTTCGATTCCCGCTTGGGGACCAGGTTTCCATGATGCCAGGTACCCAGGTGGGGTATCTCTCGGGCCTTTCTGTGTGGAGTTTGCATGTTCTCCCCGTGCTCGCAAGGGTTTCCCCCCGATAAGATAAACCCAATGGAAAAAATGCACAACAACAGATCGCTAACGCTGTGGCGTCCTTGACGAAGATGGACAGGAGCACTTGGATTGGTCCCCGGGGCGCGGCTCACGTTGACGCCCTATCTGCTCCCGGCTGCCCATGGGGGGAAGGACGACGGGATGGGTTAGGCGCAGAGACTCAATCGCATCGGTGACTGAGAAAAAGACAATACATGTGTGTGTGTGTGTGTGTATCCCGGTGTGTGTGTGCCGCTCCAATTGCATGTCCAGTTCGTTGCATGCCGAATAAAGACCCACTAAAGAGGTCCTGCATTATTATTGTTATTATATATTTTTCCAGCTTCATTTCCCTTTATTGTATGTTCCCCTACGACAGATTCAAGGCTGAGAAAACGCTGTTTCCATCTGTATCCCAGGTCAGACATCTTTATCTGAGTCTGAAGTTTCACAGCTATAGCACGTCAGTAATGATTCTGAAGCTTCACAGCTGTAGCACGTCAGTAATGATTCTGAAGCTTCACAGCTATAGCACGTCGGTAATGAGTCTGAAGCTTCACAGCTATAGCACGTCGGTAATGAGTCTGAAGCTTCACAGCTATAGCACGTCAGTAATGATTCTGAAGCTTCACAGCTATAGCATGTTGTCAGTAATGAGTCTGAAGCTTCACAGCTATAGCACGTCGGTAATGATTCTGAAGCTTCACAGCTATAGCACGTCAGTAATGAGTCTGAAGCTTCACAGCTGTAGCACGTCAGTAATGAGTCTGAAGCTTCACAGCTATAGCACGTCAGTAATGAGTCTGAAGCTTCACAGCTATAGCACGTCAGTAATGATTCTGAAGCTTCACAGCTGTAGCACGTCGGTAATGAGTCTGAAGCTTCACAGCTATAGCATGTCAGTAATGAGTCTGAAGCTTCACAGCTATAGCACATCGGTAATGAGTGAAGCTTCACAGCTATAGCACGTCAGTAATGAGTCTGAAGCTTCACAGCTATAGCACGTCAGTAATGATTCTGAAGCTTCACAGCTATAGCACGTCGGTAATGATTCTGAAGCTTCACAGCTATAGCACGTCAGTAATGATTCTGAAGCTTCACAGCTATAGCACGTCAGTAATGATTCTGAAGCTTCACAGCTATAGCACGTCGGTAATGATTCTGAAGCTTCACAGCTATAGCACGTCAGTAATGATTCTGAAGCATCACAGCTATAGCACGTCAGTAATGAGTCTGAAGCTTCACAGCTGTAGCACGTCAGTAATGAGTCTGAAGCTTCACAGCTATAGCACGTCAGTAATGATTCTGAAGCTTCACAGCTATAGCACGTCGGTAATGATTCTGAAGCTTCACAGCTATAGCACGTCAGTAATGATTCTGAAGCATCACAGCTATAGCACGTCAGTAATGAGTCTGAAGCTTCACAGCTATAGCATGTTGTCAGTAATGATTCTGAAGCTTCACAGCTATAGCACGTCAGTAATGATTCTGAAGCTTCACAGCTATAGCACGTCAGTAATGATTCTGAAGCTTCACAGCTATAGCATGTCGGTAATGATTCTGAAGCTTCACAGCTGTAGCATGTTGTCAGTAATGATTCTGAAGCTTCACAGCTATAGCATGTTGTCAGTAATGAGTCTGAAGCTTCACAGCTATAGCACGTCGGTAATGATTCTGAAGCTTCACAGCTATAGCACGTCGGTAATGATTCTGAAGCTTCACAGCTATAGCACGTCGGTAATGATTCTGAAGCTTCACAGCTATAGCACGTCGGTAATGATTCTGAAGCTTCACAGCTATAGCACGTCAGTAATGATTCTGAAGCTTCACAGCTATAGCATGTTGTCAGTAATGAGTCTGAAGCTTCACAGCTATAGCATGTTGTCAGTAATGATTCTGACGCTTCACAGCTATAGCATGTTGTCAGTAATGAGTCTGAAGCTTCACAGCTATAGCATGTTGTCAGTAATGAGTCTGAAGCTTCACAGCTATAGCATGTTGTCAGTAATGATTCTGACGCTTCACAGCTATAGCATGTTGTCAATAATGAGTCTGAAGCTTCACAGCTATAGCATGTTGTCAGTAATGAGTCTGAAGCTTCACAGCTATAGCATGTTGTCAGTAATGATTCTGACGCTTCACAGCTATAGCATGTTGTCAGTAATGAGTCTGAAGCTTCACAGCTATAGCATGTTGTCAGTAATGAGTCTGAAGCTTCACAGCTATAGCATGTTGTCAGTAATGATTCTGACGCTTCACAGCTATAGCATGTTGTCAGTAATGAGTCTGAAGCTTCACAGCTATAGCATGTTGTCAGTAATGATTCTGACGCTTCACAGCTATAGCACGTCAGTAATGAGTGACATTCTTACCATAGATGGCATCTTGTTACTAAGTGTCACTACGTTGCATTAAGCTGTTCTGTGTGTTAATGCACTACCTTGTAAAAGGTTTACAAAAGCAGTCGCATCACAGCCAAACGGGAAAACACAAGATAAAAAAACACAAGATAATTATATGCCAATAATTGTTCATGGGAATTATTATCTAGTAGTGTGCAGACTCTAATGCATTACCTACCTTGTGCATTTGTTTTTATATTCTTCCGTCTATTTTTTGTAAAACAAACTTTGGATTAAACTCTTTTTTTTTTTTTTTTTTTAACACTGTATGAATAAAGTGGACCTGACTTGATGAAAAGCGAGGATGTCATCATGACTCTTATTATTCATATTTCCCTGCTAGGAAGGCTTGATACCAGCAGCACACGTCTTGAACTCTCTCCTCTGATTTAAAAACTGTGCTGTAGAGATGTGAGCTAATGAAAGCCAGGCCATACGGCGGTAATTACATAAGAGTTCAAAAGGTGAATACCTTTGTTCTGTCAGTCCTCCTGGTATATGGGTGTGGTATTGTCTCTGTAGCAGCCAGGCAACCTAGCTGCTGGACTGATCTGTTCGTTTTTAACCCTTTCACTACCACACAACAGACTGTTAACCTTTCACTACCCCACTACAGAAGGTTAACCCTTTCACTACCACACTACAGACGGTTGGGTTAACCTTCTGTATTGTCGCAGTGTAAAGGGTTAACCCTTTGGTAGTGTGTGTGTGGTAGGGAAAGGGTTAACCTTCTGTATTGTCACAGTGAAAGGGTTAACCCTTTGCCGTGTGGCAGTGAAAGGGTTATATTGTCGCAGTGAAAGGGTTAACCCTTTGGTTGTGTGGTAGTGAAAGGGTTAATGTAAATTATTCCCCCTGTCTCCGTCCTTCAGGACTGGCGTGGTGGTTTTGATTGGCTTGCCTCGGTCAGGCAGTCTGAGTCTGGCTGCCAGTGCCTCCCCGCCTCCTGATGAATGAACAGCACGCTGGGACACGGAGCTGACGCAGGTCAGAACCTTCTGATGAATGAAGAGCACGGCGGGACACCGAGACGGAGCTGACGCAGGTCAGAACACTGCAACAAAGACACAATAATACATCCTAGGGATAGACCAGTACATTGAAATTCAATATACTGCAATGCAAGAAAAAACATGACGATACTCATTGTGGGGCAGAAAGACATTATCGCAACAATCAGCTACATTTTATTCAGTACAGTATTTTATATTTCTTTACAGTGCAGTAGAATCATACAGTAGATGACTTGCACATTTACAAGCTCTCTTGTAACCCTTAACGGTACGTACAGTAGATCTGTAGACACAATCTGATACACGTGGAGTCGCCAGCTGCTTCTTATCACCTAACAAGCAAGGACTTACACCTGGAGAGCGTAACTCGCGTGGAGGTTCACACTATCTCCCAAATATCGGTTTAAATAAATCCAGTATCGTTCGGGCTCTAGTTGCATTCCATTAGATTAGATTATATTGTACTTTATTGTCATTATATTTGCATACAACGAGATTTGGGACTCAAACTTAAAGGAAAACTCCAACATTTTGGGAAATTAGCTTATTTGCCATCTACCCTGGAGTTAGACAAGAAGATGCATACCTTTTTCTTCTCTGTGCATGCAGTAGGAGTAGGAAGACGTTGGAAACTAGGCTAATGGAGGAACCTACTTCCAGTGACTGACGCTAAGCTAGGCTAACGGTGCACGTCTTCCTACTCCTACTGCATGCACAGAGAAGAAAAAAGGTATGTATCTTCTTGTCTCCAGGGTAGATGGCAAATAAGCAAATTTCCCAAAATGTTGGAGTTTTCCTTTAAGGTGCAGTAGTGGAAGCAAATATAAAATATAAAAAAAGTAATAAAAGAGAAACATAAAATACTATACAATAAAACAATGTTACAATACTGTACTATACAAAATAACAATCACAGTGTCAGATGGTAGTGGGTGGGTATTGCACTGTGGATATTGCACTTGATGGCTAGGATGTTGCACAGTGTGGGAGGAGGGGGAAGGGGTGAGTTATTGGTGTTTATTACATGGCATTTAACATTTGCCAAAATGCTTGATTGTGATTGGTCAATAGCGCTCGGTTGCCCCTGACAGCGGTCAGTTATTTCTCGATATCTGACCGCTGTCATGGGCAACGCGCAGTAATGAACGCTGATACGGGTAACAGAGCGCTATTGACCAATCACAATCAAGCATTTTTATCGCAGTCACGAAAGCTGCTCAGCATATGCACAGCTGCACTCATCAGTGCAATCAGACCACACACCTGCCGGCTGCCGGCGATGACAGAGGAGCCACAGAACAACTGCGTCTGCATTTGATCTCGTCTTGTCGATGGTGTAAAATGAATTAGGTATATTGTTAGTAAGTTAGCCATGTAATAAGCGGGATAATGTATAGCAGCTATACTCGGTCATTGTCGCAAAATAATTGACCTTCACTGCGTTTATAACACCTCGGCTGCGCCTTGGTGTTCCAGAACTCTGTGTCGGTCAATTATTTTGCGACAATGACCTTGTAGCTGGGTCAATGACGTGACGCCTATTTTTTCTGTCCCACTGAATTTCTTACCTTAAAAAAAACATTAAAATTCATAAAAAGATTACATGTATCTCTGATGCCTTCCCCATATACAGACCCACTCTAACTCCTCCAAACATTCGAGTTATTGGTAATTTTTCTGCTATCTGAAGTGTCAAATGTCCATGTGGGGCGACCGTCCAGCATTGACTTCTATTTGGACAACCGGATTAAAATCACTTTAAATCTATTTAAATATTTCCCTTGCCCTATTTGGCATAATTTCAAACATGTTTTGCATTCATTGACAAAATTATGAAGCATTTGCACATATACTTCCATCATAATATACAAACGAATGTTGTCCGCATATGTTAATTTTATGAAATATCATCTGGGGCGACCATCAAGAAAACACAATTGTGGGACTTTTATTTTGAAACCACCTCAAGGACAGGATGTTGCATCAGCCAGTCACATGTGAGGGACCCAGAGAAACAACTAGCAGGTTAGTAAGTCTCTTTCATATTGGCAAATAAATCTCTTTTTTAACTGCTGTAATGTAATTGCCACTTTTGGATGTCTTGTGGGACGACCGCCCCAAAACTGTGAATAATACGTTTTATCTGAAAATCTATATTTTGATGATGAATTTGATAGTGACATGTGGTAAGAGCCAGCTAGTTTGGTTTCTGTAGCTAATGGTTAGCCTGTAATATTTGACTGACCTTAAAAACATCATCTGGGCAACCGAGTATCATGTGGGGCGACCACTGCTGAGTGTTTTAGATGATAGATATATGTCCTGTATTTGTAGTTTCTGTATATTTATATTTTATTCATGTTTTATATACATAAAGTTCTTTGTTTTAGCATAACTCTTTGTATACTTTAACATATATTTTTCAACATTTCTGTCATTTTTCATTCCTATTTAGGAATTAACGTTTCTTTTTGAGTATTGTACCATCTTATGAGAACATTTTTAAAACGGTATAGCATGACATTCCATTTAGGTAATTGTACATGTATTAGTCATGTTTAACTAGTTTAACCTATTTTCTAGATGGCACAAACAAGCAAACAGACACTCACTACAGACAGCGGGTCAATGTAGACTATCTTGCCAGGAAAAGAGAGAGGTAAAAAAAACTATAGGTAACATGCAGTATATCTTTCTCTGGTGTATTTCAAACTGTCATGTTAGTAGGATTAGGAATGACCTTTTCTGTAATATCTTGAACTTAAGTTTGTATGTAATTTAGCCCACCAGAATTAGTATCACATTATACACTATTGTTTCAGCGAGAAGAAAACAACAGGGCAAGATTCCATGTGAAGTCAGATGAGCTATCGGAGAGGGAGAAGGCTGCATCCAGAGGTTACAGGGAGAAGGAAAAAGATGGAAAAGGGGATGCTGGACCTGACACCACCATCCATGGAGAACACTCCACCAGTTCTGGCTGGTGTAGAAGTAGAGAAGAGCAGCAGGGCAAGCTGTGGTGGATCCCCTACCTCTAAATGAGGATTTGAATCACTAACATTTACTTTGATTCTACAGTAGGTTTAACATCCCTTGAAACCATAGGTTATATATCCAGCTCATGATCAACAGTGACATATTTCAACAATAAATGTTCAGTGGATTGCACTGTGCAACATCTCCATTATAATCTGATCAAAGTTTGTTTCGTGTTTGATATATCTTTGGGGAATGTTGACTGTAGGAGCCAAAGCTATATTGTATTGTATGAATGTTTATATGTTTATTTTTATAACCTTACATTGAAACGGCATTAGGAATATTGATTGGATTTAGATAAAGTCATTGAACCGGCTTATTTGTCATAATAGAACATTCTAGAACATTTGTGATGTCACAGTATGATGTCATGACCGAACGTTCTAGAACATTTGTGATGTCACAGTATGTCATGATCGAACGTTCTGGAACATTTGTGATGTCACAGTATGATGTCATGACCGAACGTTCTAGAACATTTCTGATGTCACAGTATGATGTCATGATCGAACGTTCTGGAACATTCATGATGTCACCGTATGATGTCATAACCGAACGTTAATAATTTAACTAAATGTAAAAAATATCAGTGTTTTGTTTTTTGGTGTGCTTCTTATTCTAGGTGTTCAGGTTGCCTGATTTGTTAAAACATGCACATGTACCTCAATTTGAAATGCCTGCAGTTTACCATGAGATAATATAAAAGGAACTAGGGATTGCACCAATCCGATACTCAGTCTCGGTATTGGTCCGATACTGGCCAAATTCACAGGATTGGATATCGGCCGATCCGATACAGGCCGTAAAGCATGCCATCACGTGAACAGTAGTAGCGTGACAACAACGTTAGCATTAGCTAAACGTAAGTCAACTTGTTAGCAGCGTGCCGCGATCATGTCAGCTGTGTGGAGTTATTTTAAGCTCAAAGAAGAAAAAGGCAAAACAGCCTGTGGTGTTATGTTAATGTGTGTGCATTAATACGACACAGAGTACAGGCCACCGTACCGGGGTCACAGACAGGTACGCAGGGCAGAGTAGACTAAGAGCGGATAATAATAACGGACCTGTATGGTGGAGCTAACAGAATGAAGACACGCACAAACAAATACAGAGGGTATACTTGTGGAATAACACGACACAGCCAAGTGTAATATCTGCGACGCAAGTATTTCTAGAGGTGGCAACAACACTGGAAACTTCAACACCACACAACACTTGCAGATTAATCATGGAAAGGGAGTATGCAGAGTTCAGTGCAACGAATGCCAAGAGGAAAAGTTGTCGCAGCAGCTAACATACCGTAATTCCTCTAATAGTAACCCCGGCTTGTATTTGTTTCAACTGTAGCGGGTACCAGGCTTGTATTAGGAGGAGGCCTGTATAAGAGGGAGGCCTATATTTAAATATTTTCAAACGGATCATACTGGGTACTGGGTTCATTTATTGAAACCAAGTACTGTATGAAATAGTAAACAGTGCAATTACAGGTGGTCACTGGTCATTTCAACGTTTTCAAAGTGAAATCAAGTAACTAGCTCAGTATGCAGCTCAGTATATTAGTAACCCGCCTTGTATTAGGAGGCCGGCTTATAATTGCTTAGCTCAAGAGCGCACCCGGCCATTAATAGAGACCCGGCTTGTATTTGAGACCCGGTTACTATTAGAGGAATTACGGTAGCTGGAAACCATTCAGAAGCGAGAGAAACTCTCTGCAGACAGTAACAAAGCAAAGCTGAAGAAAACCGAGAAAATAACCACATTTATTGTGCTGGACGACCAGCCCCTTTCTGTTGTTGAAAATGTAGGTTTCCGACGCTTAGCCTCACTTCATGTTGCCAAACCGTCATTATCTCTGACACGGCTATCTCAAATAGGTACAATGTTGTGTTTCTTTTTCAAATGTAGCCAAGAGTAAAGACCCTAACCCTATCAAAACAGCAGTCAAAGTGTATATTTTCAGCACTATGTTTGTTTACCAATGATTGGAAACTCTCCACGCATTGTACCGGTAAACAGACGTTTTAGACGTGAGGACAGGAAGCCGTCATGAAATCGCTGTAGTCTTATTAACGTATTAACTAAATAATTTGAACAAAATAAAAAGCAGCAGCACTATTGCATAACTGAGTCATGTGTGGTATGTATTTCTTCCTTTAGGGGAGTTTTTGATGTTTTATAGATGGCTAGGTTAAACACAGGTTTTTGTTTTTTAAGGGAGTATCGGATGGGTATCGGTATTGGCAGATACTCAAGGCTGTGATATCAGTATCGGACATGTATAAGTGGTATCGTGCCATCCCTAAAAGGAACTGATACAACTGTGTTGTAGTTGTTTAGCGTTGATTTCATCCATGCAACTATGTTGGTGGTTGTTTATTGACTATAGAACTGTGTTGGTGTTTAATTTTTATTCCATACATACAACTCTGTTTACCTTTTATTATTGACTTAAATTGTTAATCCCTGTCCAATGTGACTACCATCACAAAAGTGATGCTACTTAACCCACCTTCTCGCTCTCATACATTGACAAAACCAATGATGATATGAGGACATGAAAATGGACATTTGTGAAATGTTCAAGTTCCTGAAGCATGTAATGTGTATTGCACTTTAACTTTTTGAATGTTTAATGTTTTTAACATTTGTAATATTTGAATGTTCCTTACGAAGCTTGTAACCTACCGTGCCAAATGATTGACGGAGCTAGAGCCCCGGGAGTCAGTGTTGTATTTGTACAACACTGTGTACTTCGGCGCACACCTCACATATCGGCATGTAACTCGAGAACCGCTGAACGGATTGTGTCACCTGAAATGGCTATCGACAGGCAACAAATAGGGCTTTAATTCGATATATATATTGTATTAAAATATATGCACACCCGAGCCGGTAGAGGTCGCCAAAGTGCAGGTGGGAAAATCTTCCTCAAGAGGATGTGGGCCCTCGCATGTTAACATGTTTTACTTTTGTGATATTTGAATGAATTGAAGAATATTTTTGTTGACCACTTGAAAAGATTGTAATAAAAACATTGTTCAGTTTTCTTTTGTCTGAACTGCATTGTGTAACATTTTAAATAGACTTTTAACTACTCATCATTTGGGGCGACCATTTGTCATGCGGGGTAACCAATGATTGTCAATAACTGTACTAAATTCAAAATAGAATATCCATCAGTTTTGGCTCAAATATTAATCACTGGTATACTAGGCTTAAGTGGATACTACCTGTACACATTTTAAATCAGTTTTATGGGTTTTAGAGCAAATATGGGTATTGTAACTGCATTACGAGGGAGACACTGCCATTATAGAATAAACTTGTGAAATCATTGTTTACAAAAAATTAAAGGGCACACAAGCCTGTCTTTCTTAAGATGTATATTTAATTACTGATACCTGTTAAAATATTAGTAATGTTAAGGAAATATATTAATTTTGAGATAAATTACGGTCGCCCCAAATGACTTATTAAGGCCATGTCCTATTAATTCAACTTTAAAAACACTAAAAACTTTTTTTCTTTTTTAAATAAATGCATGTATACACTACATTCCAAATGTTTGAAAAATGGCCAAATATATCCTTATTTTTTGTATTTTAAAATTGGCCTATTGAAAAGTCTTATCCGTCAATGACCCAGCTATACATTATTCCTTACATATTAGTGTTCAGGGTGGTGATGGCTCTGGGGAAGAAACTGTCTCTGAGCCTGTTTGTTCTGGCTCTGATGCACCTGTAACGCCTGCCCGATGGCAACAGGTCGAACAGGTGGAAGCCAGGGTGTGAGCTGTCCTTGGTAATGTTTTTTGCTCGCGGGAGTTGTGCAAGTCCTTCGAGGAGGGGGGGGGGGGGGGGGGCAGCCAAGCTATTAACAGTAGCTATGCCAATACCTCAGGAATGGTGAATCCTACCTGAGTGAGTCTCAACTTGTGTGGTCTTTCAACCCTCTGTTCTCAGGACACGCAGGTGTTTCTGCAAACATGATGAAGAAAAAGAACCCCCACAAGTAAGTCATAACTTTTCTCTTCTGTCGCCTTTTGGATTGTTCTTGTCAAAAGTCGTGAGTGTTTTTAAACGTAAGGCTACTAGAGGCTTTAGCCTACTACGTCACCACTAGCTCAGGGCCTTATTAAACATAAAGCATGTCACACTGACCGTATTGCTGGCGCTACGTTTCCAGAAGCTGAACCCCCCCCCCAGTTGTACTGTATCTTTTCGTTCCAGTCTTCTATTTTGTATTAAGGAATCGATATGTCCCCAGACTCCCCCCAAAATTCAGCTGGATCTGCTGCGATGACAATTCAAGTAGAAGAATAAAGATTCAGTAGAATGAAAATTGTGTTTTTCAATATTGCTTAATTTTTTCACATACATTTTTTACATAAGATTACCCAAAATATTAGAACTGTTGTAAAAATGAGGACTAAAGCTCCTTGATGTGATGAAAATCAAGCCATTTCAGATGCTAGCTGCTCCAATCGGCTCATCAGTCGCATCTAGCTGCTCTGATTGGCTCATCAGTCGCATCTAGCTGCTCTGATTGGCTCATCAGTCGCATCTAGCTGCTCTGATTGGCTCATCAGTCGCATCTAGCTGCTCTGATTGGCTCATCAGTCGCATCTAGCTGCTCTGATTGGCTCATCAGTCGCATCTAGCTGCTCTGATTGGCTCATCAGTCGCATCTAGCTGCTCTGATTGGCTCATCAGTCGCATCTAGCTGCTCTGATTGGCTCATCAGTCGCATCTAGCTGCTCTGATTGGCTCATCAGTCACATCTAGCTGAGTGTAAGCTATGCCCACAGTATAGCTTCTATAGACTCACAGGTGACACATTTTCTGGCAGCTTCTGAAGTCTTCAGTCTTTCTTTGCTGTAGCAATAGGAAGATGAATGGACTATTAATAGATCGCTCCTACTGTAGCTTCATCTGTGGTTCATACAGCTGTGGACCCCGTGAACAAAGCCTTCTAATATACATTTCTCTGATAAGGCAGGGGATTTTGAATTTTTAGTGGCAGGTTAGAAAAAGGAAAACTCGCTAGCCAAAATTATCTTAGCATCACAGATCAGGTCACCAGCGTCGGTGCATTCTCTGAAACATCTGGTCATTTAGGGTTAGCAATTCGTCTTTTAGAAATTGGAACATTAACTAAACATAAAATCTTTTGGTGAAATGCAATTTTCCCATTAACCCCACATGCAGTAATCAAGGACAAAAGTACTGGTGAAGGAAAGAACCTTCATTTCTGCCATAAGCAGAAGAAAAGAAAATAACCGGGGCTTGTCATGATGGCGTGGCCGCATGAGAGGTCTATAGACCTGTTCGCTGTATACGTCAGACTCGGTGTGCGCACGCATCAAGGGGCCAAAAGGAACATGCTAGCGATCTAAATAATCAATCCATGCTAAAGCTAGATATGTAAAAGGTGAAAGACTCACAGCCATGCTGATTTGGCTAAATGACATCCAGCCGTTTTGAAAAAACATTTATTAGTCAGCGGAGTGCCATGGTTTCTCCATGGAGCCCCGTCGACATTTTTTGGCGCAGCAGCTCGTGCAGGTAGAGGGCAACTTAGTCACGTGACTCAGTTGGTATTGCTGATTGGCTCGAACACTCCCCCTCAGCCTACTGAGAGTTGGCTGTGCCCAGAGAGGGTGACCTAAAACACTGAAAAGAATGATACTTGACATTAATCTTCCACAATAAGCAATTAATGACTGAATAAAAACATCATTGTACTGGATCTTTAATCTAAAATACAATAGTGACAAATCGTTTAATTCGTCCAGCTTGATCGATGTGATACACAACAAATGGTTATTGATTTTGTTGATTTATTTGTGAACATCCCTAATATCAGCACTTGACGTCATCCAGAAGAGTTTATCAGGGAGCCGAGCTTTTTGGTTACGTTTTTTGTGCCGATTATCACATGTCCTCCTCACAACAGAATGATAGAAGTCGGGTTAAAAATCTACAGTCATTAAAAGTATTTCCATACTTGATTCACGTTGGAACACGGCTCAGGCCACTGCAGCGTCACGCGGCTGGGCCGTGCTCCAACTATGGCTGTCGCGTTGATGTGGAATTTCCCATGACCGGTGACACCAGACATTTTACAAAATGACGCTCAATATCTATAGAGCACTTACTTTGATCTTTAATGTTATGCGGCTACATTGCTCCGCAGTGTCTGTCCGTCTACGTCTGTTTTTAATCAATTTTCAATGATTAGTATCCATTTGTTGGACAGACATTGTTGACGGTTCTAATTAAAAAATAAATAACTTTTCTATCTGTTCATTGACGGATGGATCAATGTAGCGTATTGATCACATATTGTGCAAACATCTCTAGAGCCTTCTTTCTCTCCTTCACATGAAGTTAAAACTACTCTTAAGTCAAAGTGAAACCTAAAAATAGCTGCTGTCCACGCAGACACGTTCAGTTTATAATGTTGTCCGACTTACACGCTCGATAACACGTTTAGTATTTTACATGGTTTTTATTTGAATGTGGCCACTGAATCAACTAAATGGGTTTTATTTATATTTAAAATCTATAAAAAAAGTTTAAATAAAAAGCATACACCGGTGGGGGCCAAGTAATGTACTTGGTGGGATGCCTGAACACAGAGTAACACCGGTATCACAGACTACCGCTGCAAGTCTAGATCCAGCATGAATCAACTATGGACATTTTACTTAGAATCTTAGAATACAATTTCACAAAATCCTACTGATTGCCAAGATTAGCCAAGCAGAAACATCCAAACAATAATACTGTACAAGCTTTGTAACACGAAGGTTAAAAGCTATCTAGAATGTAATCGACTTCTCTAGATAATCGCAGTGAATTGAGAACCGATTTCAAATAATCAATCAAATCAAATTGGGAGATTCCCAAAGATAGTTTTTTTGGGGAGGCTGTAATAGCATGGGGGCCTGTACCATGGGTGTGAAAGTCATCATCACACACATAATAAACCTCTCCATAAAACAGGGACACGTCCCCAAGGACTTCAAAATTGCGAGGGTGACCCCTCTGCACAAAAAGGGCAGCAAATTAGACCCAGACAACTACCGCCCTGTTTCTATTCTCACCTCCATCTCGAAAGTCATGGAAAAAATAGTCTACGAACAGGTCGAAAAGTACCTAGCGGAAAAAAATCTAATCTACGAATTCCAATCTGGCTTCAGAACATCCCACTCCACTGACACATGCCTTCTCTATTTGAATGACCACATCAAACAAGAGGTGGACGCAGGCAAATACTGCGGCATGGTCATGCTGGACCTACAAAAGGCCTTTGACACGGTCAATCACTCCATTCTGATTGACAAGCTAAAAGCAATTGGTTTTGATAGTCTATCAGTGAGCTGGATGCAATCCTACCTTGAGGGGAGGGAACAGATGGTGGAGGTAAACGGTACCCTATCCCCCCCCCCTCACAGTGAGCTGTGGTGTTCCACAAGGAAGCATACTAGGACCGCTACTGTTCCTAATTTATGCAAATGACATGTCGTCAGCTTGTGACTGCAACTTGTTCCTGTTTGCGGACGACTCAGCCCTGCTGGTCTCTGACAAGAACAAGTTACAGGTTGAAAAAACCCTCAGCTCGGAACTAGGCAGAATCTGCATATGGCTCGCTGATAACAAACTATCATTACACATGGTCAAAACAGAGTCCATTCTCTTCGGTTCAAATAACAAACTCAGCAAGGCCGACGGCTTCTCAGTTACAGTGGGTGACAATATTGTCACAAGGAAAGATGAAATTACCTACCTGGGTTCCATCCTAGAGGCTAATCTCTCCTGTGACAAAATGGCATCCAATGTAATAAAAAAAGTCAACCAACGAACTCGATTCCTGTACCGGATCTCCTCTCTGGTAAACAAGAATACCCTGAAGACTCTGGCAGGAGCACTCATTCAGGGGTACTACGACTATGCTTGCACCTCATGGTACCAAAGCACCTCAAAGGCGCTAAAAACAAAATTACAAACATCTCAAAACAAACTGGTCAGACTACTGCTTGACCTTACTCCTAGAACCCACCTCACCCCTGCCCACTTTGACAACCTAGGATGGCTTAGAGTAGATGACAGAGTACAGCAACTTGCAATGGGCCTGGTCTACAAGATACACTACACGACCAAGGTACCCATGTACATGTCAAAATACTTCCCAAAGGTCAGTGAATACCACGATCACAACACCAGAGGGAGCTCCACAAATCATGTTAAACCCAGATTCGGCTCAAATAAGGGACTAAACACGTTTCGCAATTATGCCACATCAATGTGGAACGCCCTACCCAAAGCTGTAAAGGAATGTGGATCACTACCCACTTTCAAAACCTCTCTCAAGGGACACCTACGGGAGACTGCAATTCAACACTGGCCCCTGTAAATATCCTAACCCAACCCCCTCCAATGTACAGTCATTTACCTAGTATGGTTTTGTCAATAGTCCAATGTACAGACTACAAAGAGTGACACGTTCAGCCGAACACACAATTGGAGGGGGGCTCCCCACCCTCCAGAACATTTACAACAAGCGTTGCAAGGGCAAGGCTAAGAGAATCATTAAAGACTCCAGTCACCCGAACAACTGCCTCTTTGAACTGCTGCGGTCAGGCAAGCGATACCGGAGTCTCAAGGCGAGCACAGAAAGACTCAGAAGAAGCTTCTATCCCCAGGCCATCAGGCTGCTAAACGAACAATGAACACTACACAACAACAACCACCAAACGCACATAGCACACACATCCACACGCACACACTCACTTTAAACAAACACACTGTAGCACCCACTCCACACACTTTATAGCACACACCCACTTTAAACAAACACACTGTAGCACCCACTCCCCACACTTATATTTATTGATGAAGGATTGCACTACAACTCGTACACCTTACTGTAAATTGTACCTAAATTGTACCTCATCCCATTTCTGCTTTGCACTATA
Organism: Notolepis coatsorum; assembly: GCF_963971535.1. Lineage (NCBI taxonomy): Eukaryota > Metazoa > Chordata > Actinopteri > Aulopiformes > Paralepididae > Notolepis > Notolepis coatsorum. Next base: position 64,454 of record NW_028171799.1, read on the forward strand.
TAGTACTGTACATTAGTACACTGCATAGTATTGTATATTATATGGTAACTCAGAACATTGTACATATGTCTATACCGAACACTGTGACCTCATTTTCTTCTTCTAAATTACATGCTATACTATGTTATTTGATACTATCTTGTCTAGCACAGTCTCTGGAGCGTAACAGTAAGAAGCATTTTGTATGAAAGTATTCTGTACTTCTGTATGACAACTATTAAAGAAACTTGAAGAAACTTGAAAACAATTTTGTTTGTTTGTACAGTGTCCCCCCCCCCCCCCCCCTCAATGTACAGTTTTGCTTGTTTATACAGTGTGCCCCCCCCCCCCCCCCAACCACCTCAAATGTAGATTACCCAGTATGGTTGTCAATATCCCATTGAGCTGTACTGTATTGTACCCATTCTGCAATCTGTTAATAAAGTTTTCAATCAATCAATCAAACCGGACAGACCGTCTAGGGGGAGATGGGTGAACACACTAGTTTGTAATCCATTTATCTTTTAATCTCTATTAGGAAACACAAGAGCAGTAGGGGTCCTACCACCAAGGCCCTGGCCCAGTCCAGACGAAACATTGTAGGCTGTCGCATCCAACATATATGGAAGGAAGGCAGCAGCCATGCTGTCTGGAAAGGCGCCGTGCTTGACCAGGTACCTTTCAGTGGGTTGATGGGATAGATAAGACGGACAGAAGGGAGGACAGAATGTCTGGTGGAGAGACAAGAACACAGTGCTAAAACAAAGCCATTGTCTATTACATATATATAATATAACAACACTTTCTATACAAAATAAAGGTAAGGTATTGTGGAAGTTCCCTCTGTCCCTAACCCTCCTGTATTATCCCCTTTCTCCCCTCACCTGTCCATCCCTCCCCCGCCCCCTTTTCCAAGAAAGCTTAAAAGGCAAGCTCACAGAGGGGGGGGGGTGCTTGATTCTTCTCCTAGCCTGAGGAAGTCAAGTCCTCTACTAGACTCCTGAACCTAAATTTGTACGATTAACAGGATTAATCGTTAATCTGAAAATTGCCCCTAACAGGAGACTTTAGCCTCCTGCAGGCGACCACCTGACCATGGTGTCGGACGTTGTCGTTCCTAGAGCCCCTCGCTAGCTCTCGCTGGCGGGGCTATAAAAAGAGTGAGCATACTGTTGCCCTTGTGACTCAAATTAATTGTTTTATTACGATCTCCCCGTCAATCAAAGGGGTTCAAGGTCATTCGTTACAACTTCACCAAACCAAAAGGGAAACCATGCGGATGGGATGTAAACATTGCGAGAGCAAAGGAAACCGTGACCTTTCCCCCCAAAGGTTACATTAAGTCTTCAGCTGGTGTAGGTTATAGAACAACAATAGGAATGCAGGGCTTGACATTAAGGCTTGTCCGATTGTCCCTGACAAGTAAAAAAAAAATATGTCGGACAAGCATAATACAGCTTTATCTTGTCCGAATGGACAAGTAAAAATATATATTTTCCCCAACGAATAATAACGTTATTCCATCTGATCAGAAAGTGCCTGTCTTGTGGCGTAGCGGAGATTGCGCTTGTCACCACTGCAAGAGGCTGCGGTCTCGACTCCCGGAGTCAGCATTGCCTGCGGCTTGGGCCGATCGTCATACTAACCAGCTTGGCTGAG
>NW_028171798.1:0-16965 GCF_963971535.1 Notolepis coatsorum
TCTCCACTGACGGTCACCTGTCCTCTAAGTTAGCGGTGGTTTATACAGGACTCTCCACACTGGCGTACAGATATCTTGGACATTCAGTCTCTTTCTCCACACAGTGTCTGTTCATCCACTCAATTGGGTTTTATTCAACGCTTTGACACAATATTTATACATCGTTTTTCCATTCAACATATATAGATTAGATCAGCAGGAGCAACAAACCCAACATGGGTCCCGTCAGTCCAGTTTGGTCTAATTCAAGACCCAGCTCAGGGAACGGATCCCCCTCATCAGGACTTTCAGTTCCACTGAAATACTCCTGTAACATGTCTTGTTCCTCAATGCTCAGTTTTTCAGTCCAAGCGTTTAAAATGTCTCTGGTATGACGGGCTGACCTCAGACCCGGTAGAGAAGCCACTGCCTCTCTGTCGTGAAGTCCTGGCCCGGCTGCATCCACTATATGTTTCAGTTTTACTGCCCCCACTGAGCACAAACGCTGGACAAGCCCAGGTCTACTATTGTCCTGAATGTCTAGCCAGGCGCCATACATTAGAGGTTCTTCCAGAAGCCAGAACAGTGAAATTTCCAATGCCAGTCTGTTCCATTTAAATAAAACCCATGCTTTAAGGGGAGACCACCCCCCTAGACAGGGGGAAAAATAATAAAGGATGAAATCATTTGCAAACATCTTAATTGTTTAGAATAGTAAAAAAAAAATTAAATTTATTAAAACATTTTTGGTCGCATAATTTTATTACCCACAAAGGGGCGTGGTCTATTCAAAATTGCCCCTTTTTGCATGTTACCCCAAACAAAATTTTGAAAAAATTGATGATATATAGATATTTTCTCATGGTTTTTCATGTTACTACATTACTACATTAAAAAGAGGATTACTACATTAAAAAGAGGATTTTTTGATATGCCACCCAAACAGGAATTTATGACCTTTTATGACCCCCTAGTCTATTTTTTGCATACATTTTTTGTATAAAGTTGTGATATATGGATAGGAGGAAACGTGGCCAGTTTGGTGTGTGGAGGTACTAGAAAAATTGAGATTTTCTTGTTTTATGTGTAATACAAACTCATAAAATCTCGTTTTGAGAAAAACGCCTTTAAAGTTTTGTATTGTCTGTAAATCAGGCTATGTATGACATATCAACAAACCCTTTGGCACAAAGAAGCAGGATATAGATATGAATAAAGGTGGAAGGTTTGGTGTGGGTAGATACTAGGGAAATGGTACATGTCTACCCTTTGGGAAAACACCTTCAAAGTTTTGTATTGTAAAATGACATAATTTTTTTTTAAACCGCTATTTACAAACACAACACCCAATCAAACCATTAGTAATAGACAACCTAAACACATGCCTTGTTAAAGTTAGAGGTTATATATGATTGCTAGTAACTGTCTAACTATGCATAACTGTTTCCACTAGAGGGCGCTATAGGCGGAGCCGCAAATGCTACCGCCAGGTGGAGGATATTTAAGGAGATGTCTCCTCCCCCTCTATCTCTTTCCCACCTGCCTCTCACGGAGAGGAGAACTCATGTACTGCTGTGTGCAATTGTAAATAATAAACCACGCCGATTAAAGGCTGAAGGGAGAAACCATGTCTCATGAACATATTATTGTCGCCCCATAGCCAGACTCTGTCAACATGCCTGATAAGTGAATAACATAATAACATAATAATATAAATGTAGTAGTGGTAACAGTTTAGTAACAAACAACACAACCGATTACTGTACCCCCTAATAGGCAAGACAAATATTTCAATAGATATCACTATGGAACTTTCCCAGTTTGTTATGTACAAACTAAGAAAAAATATATTGCAAGTTTTCTGAATTTTATGTTTATATATGCAAATGAGGCACTTCCCCATTCGATATGTGCACATTTATGGATGCAATCATGCAAAATGAAGCAAAATAAGCAACTACATGTGTTTTTTTTAAGTTGTCTTGTCACTAGTTTGAAAGAAGACATGTAAAGGGGCAACATTATACAAAAATCTCAAAATTGCCCCAAAATCAGGAAAATGGTACTTTAGGTGGGTGGTCTCCTCTTAAAAAGACTCTGGTAAAAAGGAGACAGTTTTAGGTGACAAATTTACAGTCAGTTAAAAACAGAGATGCATCTGTGGTATAATATCTAATGTTCTCATGTAAATATAGTCCCCTCCCCTATATCCCCTTACCTGTGCCCCCCCCCCTCTCTGTGGAATAAGACACTCCCCTCCCCTGTGTCCCCATTACCTGTACCCCCCCCCCCCCCATCTGACCTATCAAATGGGACCACACCCCCCCCCTGTTAACTATATAGGTCTCCTCCCGAGATCTATTCAGGGCTTCTTACCTGGGTAATTAAGCTGATCACCTGGGGGGAAACCCTCAGCCATTCTCTCTATGTATTCTATCTGTTTGGTTAATAAACCCTTGTTATTATCCAAGCCTCGGTTGACTGAGCACATTCTTCATCAGGATATCTACAAATATCCCACAATTGGCGTCTACGAACTTGTGACGGACTTTTTGCGTCCTCCCGGCGTGCTGTATTGTTTCAACTATACAGAGAAAAGTGAGTATAATAGGATGGTCGACCAAAATTGTATGGCAAGGAATTAAAACCTTCCCGCTTTTCTCTGTGCCAGGTGAATATTACAGAATGTTGTCAAATATTGAGATCATGGCTCAGTAAGAATAATGTGCATTAATATATCTGATCTGTATTGAGAATCGTACCGGGGAAACGCGTGTACCTGGGTCCTTATCTGGACAGATGTTCTGAGAGGATGGGTTGTTGTGCTATTCCCGGATTTGAGCTGTTGCCAAACCGAAAGTTAGGGCACAAAATAAGGTTGTTGGTTTGCTAACCCAAGTCTAGCTGATGCAGGCTAAAATATAGGCAACAAGGCAAGAAACGTGGGTTTATTATGATGTGATATCCTTGGAAAACGCTACTCTATTGGAACCTATTAATTACCAGAGTAGCGTCATAATATTCATTGTTTCAACCTCAAACTAAGCCCACAATATCTTCCATTCCTGAAAACGATGTATTTGGATTGAATTCCAATTGATTATACAGATAGCGGGAAGATGACCGGCGATGTCTCGGGAGTACGTGAATGTACATTTAACGAGTCGCAGGTCGAAGGGACCGTGAGTGTGATTAAAAGGTATATATAATCTAATATATCGCTGGTAAATTTCGAAGTCAGGTTCGGTCGTTATGACTTTAATAACGATGTGTAGTTAAATCAAGGGATAAATGCCTTGTCGCAACAGATGTTGGCCGACTAAACGTACAGCGATCCAATACAGTCAGATATATACACACGTTAACTTATATGTATTAATGTTTGTTTGTCTGTTTAAGTCTCGTTTGTATGTGCACAAGTATTATAGGACCCGTCGCGTTGCTTTATTGAGCCAAGAACCGGCTGCGGATAGCGCGACGAGCATTGAGAGACGAGTTACCGTTATACAAAGAATAACATTGAAGTGCAGTTCACGGGAACAAACTAGGATAGTAATTCCGGAATCAGCAAAACCGGCCCACGGGAACAACCATTTGGGGAAGTATAGTTTTATCGTTTCAGTTTGTTTACGTTTCACATATGCACAGGCGCGTTCATTCGGTAACAAACCGCTGGTATAGGAATTCCAGGCTATTGAGAGCTCGTGGGAAAAATACTGTATGAATTGCAAAGCGTTATTTCCGAGGCGAATGAGAACACACGAACGTCGCATGGAGCAATGACGTGACGCTATGCGCGCCGTTAAGTTATGATTTTATATTAAACTATCCATAGGCAAACGTAAAGTTTAATATGCCCAAGGCCGAAGGTATATGAAATCCACGTGCAGTATATGTTTTATTTGTATATGTATGTGCGCGCTGCTATTGGAAAGTGTTGAGTTGCGGTGGCGAGATGCAGAAGAGTGTTTCCAGGATTGCATTATCCCAGACCACCGGAGAAACGAACCGAACATTGCATTAACGACACGTAACGTGCTACAGCCTCAGGAACCAACGTCAACACAAACAGCTTTCCCCGGTGAGTATGAAAATCATAAATATATATGCTTTGATTGATTGATTGAAAACTTTATTAACAGATTGCAGAATAGGTACAATACAGCACAGCTCAACACACAATTGTTAAGGGGATGCAGACCAGAGAGAGACTTTAGTCTTGTTTACATCAGGGTCCCCCATTTTCAATACCAGATTTGTTTACATCAGGGTCCCCCATTTTCAATTTATCAGGACATATTATGACATACATGACATACAGATAGTCAGTACTGCTACATCTGTACATTTATGACATACCAGATTTGCAAATTCAGTACTGTTTGTGATACAAAAGGAGTCAAGAAAAGGGAGTCATTTGACGTAGAAACTGTACATATACACAACTATCATCTCAGTTACAGCAAATTACAACTATCTCAGATCACTTGAGTGTTTATGTTGCTTTAATTTACACATTATAAGTCACATAAAGCTAATTACAATGTCTGTTTCAGAATTATAATACATCTGTGGGCGTACCTTGTAGTCCACATAAACAGCGTTAGATTAGGCTTTATAAGCTTTTAATGTTGAAAAACTTGGGCACAAACAACATAGATCATGTTTAAAAGTAAGATGTTTAGGTTATATTCACTTGAGTTAATGTGTTTATCTAAATAACCAATGAAAGATAACTAGCCCTTTCCATTGTAAGACATTTTTAAACATGATTCAAAATGTGTGGTTCCACATTCATATGATGCTTGTGTACATATGCGATATGATTGATAAATGATAACACTATCATTACATCCTAGGACGGGATGGATGAGAAATAGCTGATGTTTTGTTAAGCTCACAGACAATCAAGGAGAACCCACTCAGATGGTCTTAGAAAAGAGTGGAAAATTAACATGTGTTTGTATTTACAGATCTGGCTCTGAGGCGAGATGCAAAACAGTGCATGACTACACCCAAATTGTATCACAAAAGACAGAAAATCCAACAATTTGCATGTCAACCGAGAGACAGTGCAGAGCTGAGAGACAATCGATTGACCAAAGCTAGTTTTAAATAGGATTCTAATCAATTGGATAGAATTGATCTAAAAGCTAAAGAAAGAATAACAACCTTTCTTTAGAGATAATGAATAAATGCAGATAATGTTTAAATGAGGCCAAAATCATGCCTCCTCTTTTTCCACAGTAACATTGAGTGAGATGATGAAATAGAGAAGGACTAGCTAATGTTTGTTGAGCACACAGACAGTCAAAGAGGATTCACCCAGAATAAAAGAAAAGAGTGGGAAATTAACATGTGTTTGTATTTACAGACAACCAAGAGATCTGGCTCTGGGTCAAGATGCAGAATGGGTGTAAACACATTGTATCACAAAAGCTGAAACTCCAGTGATTTGCATCTGAACACAGACAAAGCACAAAGTGAGACCAGCTACAATCATTTAAATTGAGACCCCAAAATAATCTACATTTGAACACGAAAATCAGCTGAGGACGATGTGGAGCTGAAAGACAATGCAAATGCCTAGAGAGGACTCTGACCACACCTAGAGACTCAACTTAGTATAGTATAAACACAGGTGATGATGTTGCAGTCATGAAAATCTACCTAATTCCCATACTAACAATAACTAACCAGTCATTTTCATCATCTCTTTTCAAGAGGCACATGAATTAGAGGAGTGCCCGAGATGAAAGATTAATGATGAAAACAACTTTACTTACAATCTCCTCCTTCTATTCTCTGTTTATAACCAATAACATGCAAGACTATTCTTTTAACAACTAATACATTTCCATGACTGCAAAATATCAACCACAAAATTGAAACACAATTATCTAAATGTACAAGGTATACACGTACATTGATCATTTAGCTGACACTGTATGACAGGACATCAAAAAGGACACAACTCTATCAGCTGAGTAACAATGTTCATCAAAGTGTTGAGTGCCACAGTGTAGGTTAGTTTTATTAGTGTTGAGTGCTACAGTGTAGGTTAGTTTATTAGGACAAATGCATGACAGTAAGGTTAGTTAGGGTTAGATGACAAAACGAATGATTGTTTTTCATGCAAAATTAACTGACTACCTAGATTTTATGTTTTTTCCCCATGCTAAATTATGACGAGCCACACTGAGACATGAAGAACGCCAGAGAAGGCGTGGCGAGGTAAGTATCCTGAGGTACACCCAACGCATCCTGAGGTAAGATCAAATTAAAATTGACATCACAGACTATGAAGAAAAAGAGCTATTTTATCTGATTCAAGACTTTGGCCATTCATTTACAATTTTATTTAAAGCCTAATGCTGTAAGATCTAGTTAGATACAAGATCTGATAAGATTGTAGTGAATGTGACCTTCTTAACATAAAGAATCACTGCTAATGCAATTGGCTTGCATTTCCTATTTTCAATTAAGTGATTTTATTTACAATGAATTGAATTAATCCCAAAATGATTTTCCTCTTTAGCAGAAAGGCGTTGAATCATTTAGGTGAGAACGTTTTCTAAGGCAGTTTTTATCATCCTCAGATCACGAATTGGTGAGAGGACAGAAGGAGGAACACAACCCAGCGACCTGAGCGACCCACGACAGCATACTACCACCAGGGACGCCGCCAAGGAGCTGCGGACACAACCATAACGACGACAACAACCGTGGGAGAACCGCCATCCAACCCAGCCCACAGACATCCCCAAGAAAGTGGAGCAGGGGACCACGAAGGAGACTGACCAAGGAGAGCAGAGACAGAAAGGACGACATGTAGCCTCACCCCGGCGGCCCGCGGCAGACCCGATGACAAGATTGCCATCCGTGTGAGAGAGAGCGTCCTACTGACTAGCCACTACACCGGCGGGCCCTCGCTCAAGTGGTACCGCAATGACGAGGAGAGGACAGCGAAACCAGCACAACACATTCAAAAACGCCCGCCCCCTCGCCCCTCTAGTACCACACAGCACGTTCAAGAACGCCCTGACCACCATGTCTCTGGGCCTGATGGGGGCCAAGCGTGAGCACAGTGGCGGATGTGTGGTGGTGATGGAGAACAACGCAGGATCCAGGAAAAGAGTCTGCAAAACCACTATAGTTGACTGCTACAGGTGACCCTTGACAGGGAATGGACGGCGACCAGTGAATATTCCCGACTGCATCGTCAAGAAGAGACACATAGCAAATGAGACCTGTGGACCAAGAGACTTCTGAACACACATTGTCAAAATTGTTATGTATTTATTTACTTTTTACTGTCTTACTGCCACACGACAGGCTCACAGAAACATCAACTGAATGTACGATACGTTCAACACACAGCAGGTCACCACAGAAGGACACATCCCTGGCAGAGAACAGATGGTCAACAGCGACGCAGCAACTGTCAGATTCACAAACAAGAGCTGTTTCACAAAGTTCATATGTATCAAGAAAATTATGAACTAAGAATATGATGAAATACAACCAATAAGATTGCAATAACCAATTTATAATAACAATAAGGAATGATCACAGAGTCACATTGAAAATTATATTGATAACAAGACAGAACCAGGTGGTTTATTCCAAGTCACCAAGTTTGTTTTGACCATTGATAGTATGCACCACAGAACAATGCATAACGATTATCATAATCACCTTTTATATTAACCACTAGGTTAACGGTTTTCAATTTTATTTTGACACATTAGCGGTTTTCAATTTTATTTTGACACATTAGCCACTAAGGTAATGTCTATTGTAAATATTACTATGTTTGTATATGTACAACCATGACATAACCATGACATTAGCTCCCCTGAGTCACGACATGAACGACTGAAGGTATGCCAAGATATTTGCACAGCGATAGCTTCTAATGATTATGTTAATTGTTGTTTGATATCAGAGTTGAGGACCACTCATTGATATAGGTATTTTGAGCGATTAATAAAAGAAAAGGGTGATATCTATTCCCACATCTCTGATATCAAAATAACACAGACCGCAGTCCAGTCGATCATGTCATGAATCATGTATGTAAATAATTCTATTTTAAACTATTATTTTCACTTTTACCTGTTCCAAACAATCCTGGTATATTATACATTAATCTCACCCACATTATAAGAAAGAAAAGTGAGTATTGTGGTATAATATCTAATGTTCTCATGTAAATATAGTCCCCTCCCCTATATCCCCTTACCTGTGCCCCCCCCCTCTCTGTGGAATAAGACACTCCCCTCCCCTGTGTCCCCATTACCTGTACCCCCCCCCCCATCTGACCTATCAAATGGGACCACACCCCCCCCCTGTTAACTATATAGGTCTCCTCCCGAGATCTATTCAGGGCTTCTTACCTGGGTAATTAAGCTGATCACCTGGGGGGAAACCCTCAGCCATTCTCTCTATGTATTCTATCTGTTTGGTTAATAAACCCTTGTTATTATCCAAGCCTCGGTTGACTGAGCACATTCTTCATCAGGATATCTACAAATATCCCACACATCCAAACCCACCCCTTCTACTCCCCTTGAAATGGCACTCATTAGATGTTTCCAGACAGGCTCACACTGACTTACAACTACTCCAAGTTCACTTAAAAACTGAACTCTGGTAGGTCCTACATGTGGAGCATAGACATTTACAAAAACACTATAAAAAAAAACGCATATTTGGCTTTACTACCAAACAACCTACCCTTAACTTTCTCTTCCACCACAAAAGACCTTGGCAGAAGGTTCCTGGAGAAAGGGAGTGCCACACCTCCACTGCTGTTACTCAAGTGGCTTAAAATAACCTCCACATCCTATTCTCTCCTCCAGTGAGTTTCATTTAAAGGTTCACTGTGCGTTTCCTGAATCATCATTACATTACAACTCTTACATTTACGGAGTTCAAACAGGCTTGCTCTCTTCCTGACATCTCTGGCTCCATTTATATTAAGTGTGGAAACTAGGGATGTCCGATATTATCGGCCAACCGATATTATTGGCCGATAATGGCATTAAAATGTAATATCGGAAATGATCGGTATCGGTTTTCAAATTATTATTGTTATTATTTCTTTTTTACATTTATTTAACCTTTATTTACCCAGACAAGCAAGTAAGAACAAATTCTTATTTTATTTATTGTGAAAAGTATGCATAATGTTGTGTTTTTTGGGGGGGGGGGGACCCCGCATATATTGGTATCGGTTGATATCGGTAATTAAGAGTTATACAATATCGGTATATCGGATTACAAACATCTCCTCATCTGCAAAGTAATCTCCAAGTTTTACTTTCTTCATTTTGTTGTTGTTTGCAGGAACGTTTTGATCTGTTGATCTGTGAATCAGTGACAGTCTCCCTTTCTTCATCACTTTTTTCACCACCCTCCTCCCCCTCGTACATGCTGGACGCTCATTCCACCTCCTGCTCTACCCGCCGACTCTCTTTGACCACACATGTCCTTCCTCTGTTAGCCTGCGAACCACTATTGTCACTTTCTTTTTCCTTTTCAACTTATTCGGGTACATTTTCCTCCACCACATCACTGTTTCTCACCATGTCATCCACTACTCTGGCTGTTTACATTATTTATCACATTCTGCTCTTTTTCTACTATTTCACTGTCACTTGTCCCATTTTACTTCTTCTGACTGACAGTCGCTTCACTCTCCTTCTCCCCGTTTTCTCTCTGACGTGTTGGGGATGCCGAACAACCAGTGTTCTCTCCCGTCACGTCACAGCGCCCCCTCCCCTCCCCCCTCTGTACCTGCGCTGCCAGCAGCTATGCACTCCTGAGCCTGTGCGTCTTTCTCCCCTCCCCCCTCTGTACCTGCGCTGCGCTCCTGAGCCTGTGCGTCTCTCTCCCCTCCCCCCTCTGTACCTGCGCTGCGCTCCTGAGCCTGTGCGTCTTTCTCCCCTCCCCCCTCTGTACCTGCGCTGCGCTCCTGAGCCTGTGCGTCTCTCTCCCCTCCCCCCTCTGTACCTGCGCTGCGCTCCTGAGGTTGTGCGTCTCTCACCCCTCCCCCCTATGTACCTGCGCTGCGCTCCTGAGCCTGTGCGTCTCTCACCCCTCCCCCCTCTGTACCTGCGCTGCGCTCCTGAGGTTGTGCGTCTCTCACCCCTCCCCCCTATGTACCTGCGCTGCGCTCCTGAGGTTGTGCGTCTCTCGCCCCTCCCCCCTATGTACCGGCGCTGCGCTCCTGAGGTTGTGCATCTCTCGCCCCTCCCCCCTCTGTACCGGCGCTGCGCTCCTGAGGTTGTGCGTCTTTCGCCCCTCCCCCCTCTGTACCTGCACTGCGCTCCTGAGCCTGTGCGTCTCTCACCCCTCCCCCCTCTGTACCTGCACTGCGCTCCTGAGGTTGTGCGTCTCTCGCCATTGATAGTTTAGTTCATTGATTTAGTAATATTTGATGTCGAATATCTTAAGTTGATAGGTTCTGATATCTTATATCTCATGCAGGCTGCACCCTGTAGGGGGGCCTGGGCGTCTCTCTGTCTGTGTCTGTCTCTGGCTTGTGTGACCTGATGACCCTGTTGCTGCACCCAAATTGATTTGTTGGTTGTTGGGGATGTAGCTACATCTGGAAGTCATTACCCTACACTGCTAGCTGGCCTCCCGGCCACTGGCACCAAGCCTCTTCAACTCATTTGAAACGCAGCGGCCCGCCTGATCTCAAACCTACCGAAGTCGGCCCATGTCACCCCACTTCTTAGGGACCTGCACTGGCTCCCCATTGCTGCACGTATCCGCTTCAAGGCCCTCGACCTAGCATACCGTGCGGCAAAGGGAACCGCTCCCGCCTACCTCCGGTCAATGGTCTCTAACTACACACCCTCAAGACCCCTACGCTCTGCATCTTCTGGCCGCCTCAGACCTACTCATATCCAAGCTCCCGGAGGGTCATCAAAGAGAAGCCGCCTATTCTCAGTCCTTGCCCCACAATGGTGGAATGAACTACCCATCCCAGTTAGGACAGCCGAATCCCGTCCAATCTTTCGCCATCGACTAAAGACTCACTTCTTCAACCATTATCTGAAATGAAAAAAATAAATAAAAATAAATCTAACCCTGACTAACCTTACTGTCATGCACTTGTCCTAATAAACTAACCTACACTGTAACACGCAACACTTTGATGAACATTGTTACTCAGCTGATAGAGTTGTACCCCTCTTGCTGTCTTGTCGCACAGAACTTGTAAGTCGCTTTGGATAAAAGCGTCAGCTAAATGACTAAATGTAAATGTACTAGCCCCCTTCTTCTGACACAGGCACACACACACACACACACACATACATACACACACACACACACACACACACATACATACACACACACACAGGCACACATGCACCCCTCCCTTTTCCCTTTCTCCATGTGAGGGGTATATAAATCGCTGTCATGTGTGTATTCATTCTGGTGCGAGAGGCTGAGCCCGTGGGCTGCAGGAGAGTTATCTTCTCTGTGTTCTTGTGATCGACAATAAAGACTCCGTGAATACAACTTTGTCGCTGTGAATCTGTCAGCTGGTCCATACTAATATCAATTAAAGAACTTGGGTGGGAGGAATTCCCTAACAAGATGGAGGCGCTGCTGAGATTCGTTTTTGGGCCAGCTGACAACCCAAGAAGGACGGAACGAGTACTCCTGACATCAGAAGGAGGAAAGGAGGAATGGAGACACGGAGAAGAAAAGGTGCAGAAGATCCAGACATTCACTACCAGCTGTCTGTGGCGCGTCTGAATCAGGGGAGATGCCAGCAGCAGCCCCTCAGACGTCCGAGACGAGACCACCAGACGACCCTCGACCAGGAGACAGGCAGGAGGAGACAAAGGACAGGCCAGGATGAAGAGAGGCAGACTGGAGGAGGAGACAGCTAAGCAGCCGGGGCCAGAACGCCGCCCCATGTCCCCTCCTCCCAGCGAGGCCAGGCACCGCAGCCAGGCACCGCAGATCATCTACGACAGGAGGAAGAACAGCAGGAGGAGAGCCACTGAGGCAGAGCTGAAGAGACGGTGGGCCAGCTGAGGCGAGCCGGAGAGGATAGCCCAGAGACACTGAGGAGGTAGCAGACCAGAGCAGACACTTTTGCCTAGGGGACCGCACCCTGGAACGGGAACCAGCTCAGGAAGGGGCCCCTTGCCCTAGAAGATGGGACCGGCCCAAGATGGGGGGTGTACTGTAACAGAGGGAAGGAAGCACCCTGATAGACGTTGGGTGTACCTAAGTAAGGGGGGTCCAAAAGGGGTTAAGTGTATTGTCTGAAAAGTAGTTGCAAATCTGTGTCTCTCTCTTTCTTCTCTCTCTCTCTCCCGCTCCCCCCCTCTCTCTATCTCTCTCTCCCCTCTCTGACCGTTGTTGTCCCTTCTGGTTTAGGTGTGATGCGTGTAATGGATGACAATCGATGGGTACAGATCCATCAATGAACTGTTGTGTGACATATTTGAGTTATATGTCAAAGGGGGATTGATAGTTTAGTTCATTGATTTAGTAATATTTGATGTTGAATATCTTAAGTTGATAGGTTCTGATATCTTATATCTGTGCTCGTGCAGGCTGCACCCTGTAGGGGGGCCTGGGCGTCTCTCTGTCTGTGTCTGTCTCTGGCTTGTGTGACCTGATGACCCCGTTGCTGCACCCATCTTGATTTGTTGGTTGTTGGGGCTGTAGCTACATCTGGAAGTCATTACCCTACTAGCCCCCTTCTTCTGACACAGGCACACACACACACACACATACATACACACACACATACATACACACACACACACACCATACACACGCACAGGCACACACGCACCCCTCCCTTTTCCCTTTGTCCATGTGAGGGGTATATAAATCGCTGTCATGTGTGTATTCATTCTGGTGCGAGAGGCTGAACCCGTGGGCTGCAGGAGAGTTCTCTTCTCTGTGTTCTTGTGATCGACAATAAAGACTCTGTGAATACAACTTTGTCGCTGTGAATCTGTCAGCTGGTCCATACTAATATCAATTAAAGAACTTGGGTGGGAGGAATTGCCTAACACCCCTCCTTCATCTGTACCTGTGCTGCGCTCCTGAGGTTGTGCGTCTCTCGCCCCTCCCCTCTCTGTACCTGCGCTGCGCTCCTGAGGTTGTGTGTCTCTCGCCCCTCCCCCCTCTGTACCTGCGCTGCGCTCCTGAGGTTGTGCGTCTCTCGCCCCTCCCCTCTCTGTACCTGCGCTGCGCTCCTGAGGTTGTGTGTCTCTCGCCCCTCCCCCCTCTGTACCTGCGCTGCGCTCCTGAGGTTGTGCGTCTCTCGCCCCTCCCCCCTCTGTACTTGTGCTGCGCTCCTGAGGTTGTGCGTCTCTCGCCCCTCCCCTCTCTGTACCTGCGCTGCGCTCCTGAGGTTGTGTGTCTCTCACCCCTCTGTACCTGCGCTGCGCTCCTGAGGTTGTGTGTCTCTCCCCCCTCCCCCCTCTGTACCTGCGCTGCGCTCCTGAGGTTGTGTGTCTCTCCCCCCTCCCCCCTCTGTACCTGCGCTGCGCTCCTGAGGTTGTGTGTCTCTCACCCCTCCCCCCTCTGTACCTGCGCTGCGCTCCTGAGGTTGTGTGTCTCTCGCCCCTCCCCCCTCTGTACCTGCGCTGCGCTCCTGAGCCTGTGCGTCTCTCCCCCCTCCCCCCTCTGTACCTGCGCTGCGCTCCTGAGCGTCTCTCGTCCCTCCCCCCTCTGTACCTGTGCTGGGCTCCTGAGCGTCTTTCCCCCCTCCCCCCTCTGTACCTGCGCTGCGCTCCTGAGCGTCTCTCGTCCCTCCCCCCTCTGTACCTGTGCTGGGCTCCTGAGCGTCTCTCCCCCCTCCCCCCTCTGTACCTGCGCTGCGCTCCTGTGCGTCTCTCCCCCCTCCCCCCTCTGTACCTGTGCTGGGCTCCTGAGCGTCTCTCGTCCCTCCCCCCTCTGTACCTGTGCTGGGCTCCTGAGCGTCTCTCGTCTCTCGTCCCTCTGTACCTGCGCTGCGCTCCTGAGCGTCTCTCGTCCCTCCCCCCTCTGTACCTGTGCTGGGCTCCTGAGCGTCTCTCGTCCCTCCCCCCTCTGTACCTGCGCTGCGCTCCTGAGCGTCTCTCGTCTCTCGTCCCTCTGTACCTGCGCTGGGCTCCTGAGCGTCTCTCCCCCCTCCCCCCTCTGTACCTGCGCTGGGCTCCTGAGCGTCTCTCGTCCCTCCCCCCTCTGTACCTGCGCTGCGCTCCTGAGCGTCTCTCGTCTCTCGTCCCTCTGTACCTGCGCTGGGCTCCTGAGCGTCTCTCGTCCCTCCCCCCTCTGTACCTGCGCTGCGCTCCTGAGCGTCTCTCGTCCCTCTGTACCTGTGCTGGGCTCCTGAGCGTCTCTCGTCCCTCCCCCCTCTGTACCTGCGCTGCGCTCCTGAGCGTCTCTCGTCCCTCTGTACCTGTGCTGGGCTCCTGAGCGTCTCTCGTCCCTCCCCCCTCTGTACCTGTGCTGGGCTCCTGAGCGTCTCTCGTCCCTCCCCCCTCTGTACCTGCGCGGCCAGCAGCTCTGCGCTCCTGAGATCGCATGTCTCTCCTCTCTCCTCACAGTCGCAAACTATTATGTCCTTCCTCTCCGCACTTAAAACACTTTGAGTTTCCAGAGCTCACAAAAACCACGTAATCAAACTCATCAACTCTTAATTTGAAAACCAAAAACTCTTCTCTGCTATTATTGAGAACCATTAATTAATACCTGACGTCTATGTGAAACGATGTGTTTCAAAAACTCCACACTGGTGTAGCAGCCAGACTGCCAAACAAACGCCCTACTTACCCCTATACACACCAACACACAGTACACTAACAATACACACAAATTACAATATTGCATGAATAAATACGGAAAAAAAGATTGATAATGGTAGAAAATTTGAAGCACTCACACCACTTCCATGCACCTCTCACTTAAACCAATCTCACTCCCAGCATGCACTCAGAGAGAGAGAGAGAGAGAGAGAGATAGAGAGAGAGAGAGAGAGAGAGAGAGAGAGAGAGAGAGAGAGAGATAGAGAGAGAGAGAGAGAGAGAGAGAGAGAGAGAGAGAGAGAGAGAGACAGCGATAGACCCTGATCCACTCATTTGTCACCTCCCGGTTGGACTATTGTAATGGAGTCCTGTTCGGGGTACCCAGCAAAGCCCTGGACAGGCTCCAGTATGTCCAGAACTCAGCTGCCAGGGTTCTCACTCACACCAAGCCCTGGCAGCACATCACCCCCACCCTCATCCTTCTCCACTGGCTTCCAGTCAGGTTCCGCATCACCTTCAAACTCCTGCTCCTCACCTACAAATCCCTCCATGCCCTCGCCCCCCGGTACCTGTCTGATCTCCTCCACCAGTACACTCCATCCCGGAACCTACGATCCTCTGATCTAGGTCTCCTCTCCATCCCTCGCACCAGGTTACGGACTTTTGGGGACAGAGCCTTCAGCGTGGCGTCCCCTACCCTCTGGAACTCTCTCCCCCCCCGAAATCCGCAACGCCCCAACCCTGGACACCTTCAAATCCGCTCTAAAAACACACCTCTTCACCAAGGCTTTCCCCATCAGTTAGTTTTAGACTAAATTAGGTCCATTATCCCCTACTTTCCCTCATCCCCTCTTCCCTCTCCCCCCCTACTTTCCTTGCCCTATTTTTTGTCCTGATTGTAAAGCGACCTTGGGTTCTATGAAAGGCGCTATATAAATTTGATTTATTATTATTATTATTATTATTAGAGAGACAGAGAGACATTATATAGAGAGAGACATAAAGAGAGATAATGAAAATATAAGAGAACGGGAATGGAATGAAAGGGAAATTACAGAATGGAGAGATATAATATAGAGAAAGAAAGAAAGAAAGAAAGGAAGATAGAAAGAGAGAGAGAAAAGAGAGAGAAAGAGATATATAGAACGACAGAAAGAGAGATAGTAGTAGACAGACGGATATAGAGAAAGTAAGAGAGATAGGGAGAGAGCAAGATAGATATAGAGAAAGAGAGAGAGAAAGATATATATATAGAGAGAGAGCGAAATGATAAAGAGTTGGGAAAGGGCAGGCCAATGGACGTCCCACTGAGAATCGAATTAGTTTGTGTTCCCCAGACTTTATTTGCTGCAAGCTGCTGTAACTGTGTTAATGAAACGCCAATCATCTCAGAGACAGAGTGACTGATTAGCCTTTCCATAAAGTAGAGGGAGCGAGAGCAGAGATAGAGAGACATAGCAGGGGATAAATATATGTGACCCGGCTCAGTCTAACCTGTCTTGTTAACCTGTTAAGCTCTAGGGTGTCCTCATCATACATCGATCAATACAGGCAACATTAATTAATGTTGTGTTATTTGTTAATTGTAGCCATGAGTAAAGACCCTAACCCTATCAAAACAGCAGTCAAAGTGTATATTTTCAGCACTACGTTTGTTTATCAGTGATTTAATAAAAATTTTCGAAAATAAGAGTTTCTCTGAATAATGTGAATTCTCTGTGTATTGCATCAGAACAAGGTGAGTAGTCACGCTAGGAAATGACTAAATCCAGATTTAACACTGCCATTGGAAAGAGGAGATTTGGCCCTATCCATAGATGTGGCCTGATATTCTATATTCAGCTTATAAGCACTCTGGAGCTATGTTGTCAACACTTTTGAGGAAGTGCTGAGAGTGGAACAGCTGAAGGTCTCTGCTGTCGAAACCGCTTCCGCATTATTTCCACTCGCTGCTCATATAAACGTATCACAGTTGATTGTGGGCGGACGGTGGCAGATCAGAATTCTTACACGTCACATATCTGAGTAAATTCAGAATGGCTTAGTTCAGTGGGGGAGGTTCCTGCCTCAGCTATACTGAATAAACGGGACTGGGTAGAGATTTCACATCTAGTCAGTGTTGATGCAACCCCACATTGCTAGAAAACAATACAAACCACTGGGAAATGCCATTTATAAGATAGGGGACCTTTAATACCCTATTATC
>NW_028171797.1:0-16583 GCF_963971535.1 Notolepis coatsorum
TCCACAAACATAGGATAAAACATAAAACAAAAAAAATGTAATAAAAACACACAATAAAACAGTACAATGTGTCAAATAAAAAGGCCAATCTCTCAAAAAACGGTTTAAAAAACAAAAGCCAGAGCAAATAAGTGTGTTTTAGGCGTGATTTAAACACCTGCAGAGTGGGGGCCTGTCTAACATGCAGAGTGGGGGCCTGTCTAACCTGCAGAGTGGGGGCCTGTCTAACATGCAGAGTGGGGGCCTGTCTAACATGCAGAGTGGGGGCCTGTCTAACATGCAGAGTGGGGGCCTGTCTAACATGCAGAGTGGGGGCCTGCCTAACATGCAGAGTGGGGGCCTGTCTAACATGCAGAGTGGGGGCCTGTCTAACATGCAGAGTGGGGGCCTGTCTAACATGCAGAGTGGGGGCCTGCCTAACATGCAGAGTGGGGGCCTGCCTAACATGCAGAGTGGGGGCCTGCCTAACATGCAGAGTGGGGGCCTGTCTAACATGCAGAGTGGGGGCCTGCCTAACATGCAGAGTGGGGGCCTGTCTAACATGCAGAGTGGGGGCCTGTCTAACATGCAGAGTGGGGGCCTGTCTAACATGCAGAGTGGGGGCCTGCCTAACATGCAGAGTGGGGGCCTGTCTAACATGCAGAGTGGGGGCCTGCCTAACATGCAGAGTGGGGGCCTGTCTAACATGCAGAGTGGGGGCCTGTCTAACATGCAGAGTGGGGGCCTGTCTAACATGCAGAGTGGGGGCCTGTCTAACCTGCAGAGTGGGGGCCTGTCTAACATGCAGAGTGGGGGCCTGTCTAACATGCAGAGTGGGGGCCTGCCTAACATGCAGAGTGGGGGCCTGTCTAACCTGCAGAGTGGGGGCCTGTCTAACATGCAGAGTGGGGGCCTGTCTAACATGCAGAGTGGGGGCCTGTCTAACATGCAGAGTGGGGGCCTGTCTAACATGCAGAGTGGGGGCCTGCGTAACATGCAGAGTGGGGGCCTGTCTAACATGCAGAGTGGGGGCCTGTCTAACATGCAGAGTGGGGGCCTGTCTAACATGCAGAGTGGGGGCCTGCCTAACATGCAGAGTGGGGGCCTGCCTAACATGCAGAGTGGGGGCCTGCCTAACATGCAGAGTGGGGGCCTGTCTAACATGCAGAGTGGGGGCCTGCCTAACATGCAGAGTGGGGGCCTGTCTAACATGCAGAGTGGGGGCCTGTCTAACATGCAGAGTGGGGGCCTGTCTAACATGCAGAGTGGGGGCCTGCCTAACATGCAGAGTGGGGGCCTGTCTAACATGCAGAGTGGGGGCCTGCCTAACATGCAGAGTGGGGGCCTGTCTAACATGCAGAGTGGGGGCCTGTCTAACATGCAGAGTGGGGGCCTGTCTAACATGCAGAGTGGGGGCCTGCCTAACATGCAGAGTGGGGGCCTGTCTAACATGCAGAGTGGGGGCCTGCCTAACATGCAGAGTGGGGGCCTGTCTAACATGCAGAGTGGGGGCCTGTCTAACATGCAGAGTGGGGGCCTGTCTAACATGCAGAGTGGGGGCCTGCCTAACATGCAGAGTGGGGGCCTGTCTAACATGCAGAGTGGGGGCCTGTCTAACATGCAGAGTGGGGGCCTGTCTAACATGCAGAGTGGGGGCCTGCCTAACATGCAGAGTGGGGGCCTGTCTAACATGCAGAGTGGGGGCCTGCCTAACATGCAGAGTGGGGGCCTGTCTAACATGCAGAGTGGGGCCTAACATGCAGAGTGGGGGCCTGCCTAACATGCAGAGTGGGGGCCTGTCTAACATGCAGAGTGGGGGCCTGCCTAACATGCAGAGTGGGGGCCTGTCTAACATGCAGAGTGGGGGCCTGTCTAACATGCAGAGTGGGGGCCTGTCTAACATGCAGAGTGGGGGCCTGTCTAACATGCAGAGTGGGGGCCTGCCTAACATGCAGAGTGGGGGCCTGTCTAACATGCAGAGTGGGGGCCTGTCTAACATGCAGAGTGGGGGCCTGCCTAACCTGCAGAGTGGGGGCCTGTCTAACATGCAGAGTGGGGGCCTGTCTAACATGCAGAGTGGGGGCCTGTCTAACATGCAGAGTGGGGGCCTGTCTAACCTGCAGAGTGGGGGCCTGCCTAACATGCAGAGTGGGGGCCTGCCTAACATGCAGAGTGGGGGCCTGTCTAACATGCAGAGTGGGGGCCTGTCTAACATGCAGAGTGGGGGCCTGCCTAACATGCAGAGTGGGGGCCTGTCTAACATGCAGAGTGGGGGCCTGCCTAACATGCAGAGTGGGGGCCTGTCTAACATGCAGAGTGGGGGCCTGTCTAACATGCAGAGTGGGGGCCTGTCTAACATGCAGAGTGGGGGCCTGTCTAACATGCAGAGTGGGGGCCTGTCTAACATGCAGAGTGGGGGCCTGTCTAACATGCAGAGTGGGGGCCTGTCTAACCTGCAGAGTGGGGGCCTGTCTAACATGCAGAGTGGGGGCCTGTCTAACATGCAGAGTGGGGGCCTGTCTAACATGCAGAGTGGGGGCCTGTCTAACATGCAGAGTGGGGGCCTGCCTAACATGCAGAGTGGGGGCCTGTCTAATATGCAGAGTGGGGGCCTGTCTAACATGCAGAGTGGGGGCCTGTCTAACATGCAGAGTGGGGGCCTGTCTAACATGCAGAGTGGGGGCCTGTCTAACATGCAGAGTGGGGGCCTGTCTAACATGCAGAGTGGGGGCCTGCCTAACATGCAGAGTGGGGGCCTGTCTAACATGCAGAGTGGGGGCCTGTCTAACATGCAGAGTGGGGGCCTGTCTAACATGCAGAGTGGGGGCCTGTCTAACATGCAGAGTGGGGGCCTGTCTAACATGCAGAGTGGGGGCCTGCCTAACATGCAGAGTGGGGGCCTGTCTAACATGCAGAGTGGGGGCCTGTCTAACATGCAGAGTGGGGGCCTGTCTAATATGCAGAGTGGGGGCCTGTCTAACATGCAGAGTGGGGGCCTGTCTAACATGCAGAGTGGGGGCCTGCCTAACATGCAGAGTGGGGGCCTGTCTAACATGCAGAGTGGGGGCCTGTCTAACATGCAGAGTGGGGGCCTGTCTAACATGCAGAGTGGGGGCCTGTCTAACATGCAGAGTGGGGGCCTGTCTAACATGCAGAGTGGGGGCCTGTCTAACATGCAGAGTGGGGGCCTGTCTAACATGCAGAGTGGGGGCCTGCCTAACATGCAGAGTGGGGGCCTGTCTAACATGCAGAGTGGGGGCCTGCCTAACATGCAGAGTGGGGGCCTGTCTAACATGCAGAGTGGGGGCCTGTCTAACCTGCAGAGTGGGGGCCTGTCTAACATGCAGAGTGGGGGCCTGTCTAACATGCAGAGTGGGGGCCTGTCTAACATGCAGAGTGGGGGCCTGCCTAACATGCAGAGTGGGGGCCTGCCTAACATGCAGAGTGGGGGCCTGTCTAACATGCAGAGTGGGGGCCTGCCTAACATGCAGAGTGGGGGCCTGTCTAACCTGCAGAGTGGGGGCTGTCTAACATGCAGAGTGGGGGCCTGTCTAACATGCAGAGTGGGGGCCTGCCTAACATGCAGAGTGGGGGCCTGTCTAACATGCAGAGTGGGGGCCTGCCTAACATGCAGAGTGGGGGTCTGTCTAACATGCAGAGTGGGGGCCTGCCTAACATGTAGAGTGGGGGCCTGTCTAACATGCAGAGTGGGGGCCTGCCTAACATGCAGAGTGGGGGCCTGTCTAACATGCAGAGTGGGGGCCTGCCTAACATGTAGAGTGGGGTCCTGTCTAACATGCAGAGTGGGGGCCTGCCTAACATGCAGAGTGGGGGCCTCCCTAACATGCAGAGTGGGGGCCTGCCTAACATGCAGAGTGGGGGCCTGCTTAACATGCAGAGTGGGGGCCTGCCTAACATGCAGAGTGGGGGCCTGCCTAACATGCAGAGTGGGGGCCTGCCTAACATGCAGAGTGGGGGCCTGTCTAACCTGCAGAGTGGGGGCCTGCCTAACATGCAGAGTGGGGGCCTGCCTAACATGCAGAGTGGGGGCCTGTCTAACATGCAGAGTGGTGGCCTGCCTAACATGCAGAGTGGGGGCCTGCCTAACATGCAGAGTGGGGGCTGTCTAACATGCAGAGTGGGGGCTGTCTAACATGCAGAGTGGGGGCCTGCCTAACATGCAGAGTGGGGGCCTGCCTAACATGCAGAGTGGGGGCCTGCCTAACATGCAGAGTGGGGGCCTGCCTAACATGCAGAGTGGGGGCCTGCCTAACATGCAGAGTGGGGGCCTGCCTAACATGCAGAGTGGGGGCCTGTCTAACATGCAGAGTGGGGGCCTGCAGCCTAACATGCAGTGGCAGCTCATTCCAGAGCTTTGGGGCTGCCACTGCAAAAGCACTAGACACTACACACACACTACACACTACACACTACAGCCCTACCACACACACTACACACTACACACTACACACACTACACACTACACACCACACACACACACTACACACTACACACTACACACTACCACACACACACACACACACTACACACCACACACACACACACACTACACACTACACACCACACACACACTACACACTACAGCCCTACCACACACACACACTACACACTACACTCTACACACACACACACTACACACTACAGCCCTACCACACACACACACACACACACACACACACACACACACACACACACACACACACACAGGAACAGACACACACTACACACTACACACACACACACACACACACATACACACACACACACCACACACTACAGCCCTACCACACACACACACACACACACACACACACTACACACTACACACTACACATCATTTACATTTAGTCATTTAGCTGAAACGCTTTTATCCAAAGCGACTTACAAGTTCTGTACGACAAGTCATCAGGAAAGTCAAGTCAAGTCAAGAGTTTTATTTGTCACGGCATACAAGTATACAATGAAATGCGGAGGGTCTTGCCCGCAACGATTGTGCAATAATACAATAGTAATATATAATAATATAATGAGAATCCAATAGAACGACATTGTGCAATAATACAATTAATCAAAGTAGGCATATCGGTATCTGTACATGAGTTTTTTACAGAGCATGGTAGGACATGCTAGGTCCTGTGGTAGTGCAGTACACTGTTAGCTACGGATGAGGCACTGGGTCTTTATGTACACTGCTATACAATGCTATATTATACAATCTCAAGTTATACTATACTATTCTTAAAGTGACCTTTCCTTTTGTAAAGTGGCCATAAGTGTGGGCGTGTGCAGCATGAGTGTGTGCTTGCTCATGTTAAAGTGGCTGCTAGTGTGTGAGCGTGTACTGTGTGTGTTGTGTGTGTGCTCATGTGTGCTTGTGCGTGGGAGAGTTCAGTGTTCAGGGCTCTGATGGCCTGGGGGAAGAAGCTGAGCCGAAGTCTCTCTGTCCTAGTTACTGGTGCTCGCAGGCGTTTGCCTGACCTGAGCAGCATGAACAGGCTGTTGTTGGGGTGGTGAGGGTCTTTCATTATCCTGCAGGCTCTGGATTTGCACCTCTTGTTGTATAGGACCTGCAGGGTTGGTAGTGCAATACCCGTGGTACGCTCGGCTGAGCGTACCACTCTCTGTAGGGCCTTCTTGTCCTGTGCCGTGCTGTTTCCATACCAGGCAGTGATGTTTCCAGTCAAGATGCTCTCTACAGCTCCTGAGTAGAAGGACTGGAGTATCTTCCCAGATACTCTGAACTTCCTTAACTGTCTCAGGTGGTAGAGGCGCTGCTTCGCCTTTTTTTCGACTGAGTCTATGTGTGTTGTCCATGTCAGATCCTCTGAGATGTGGACCCCCAGGTACTTGAAGCTGCTCACCCTGTCCACGGTAGCCCCGTTTATCCTCAGTGGTGTGTGTGTCTCCTGCTGTCTCCTCCTAAAATCCACGATCAGCTCCTTGGTTTTACCAATGTTCAGGAGCAGGCTGTTGTCCTGGCACCAGCGTTCCAGTACCTCAACCTCCTCCCGGTAGGCCTTCTCGTCGTTGTCCGAGATCAGCCCCACCACCACTGTGTCGTCTGCAAACTTCACTATGGAGTTGGAGCTGAACTTGGCCACACAGTCGTGTGTGTATAGTGAGTACAGCAGGGGGCTCGGAACACAGCCCTGGGGGGACCCTATGCTCAGGGTGATGGTGTTGGAGGTCTGACCCCCCACCCTGACCGCCTGGGGCCTTTCACTCAGAAAGTCCAGTATCCAGGCGCTCAGAGCGGAGCTCAGACCCAGCTCGATCAGCTTGTCCACCAGTCTGGTGGGGACTATGGTGTTGAACGCTGAGCTGTAGTCAATGAACAACAGTCTCACATAGCCCCCCTTCTGACGGTCAAGGTGAGAGTGGGTGCTGTGCAGTACCTGGGAGACCGCGTCGTCAGTGGACCTGTTTGGCCTGTATGCAAATAGCATAGGGTCCATATCACTGGGGAGGGAGGCACAAATGTGATCCTTGACCAGCCTCTTGAAACATTTCATGGCCACAGAGGTGAGTGCCACCGGTCTGTAGTCATTGAGACCGGTTGGGGAGGATTTCTTTGGTACCGGGATAATGGTAGACATCTTGAAGCAGGCAGGGACCACTGACTCCGCCAGGGATAGATTAAATATGGTGGTGAACACAGGGGCTAGCTGGTTAGCACAGGACTTAAGTATGCGTCCTGTTATACCATCTGGGCCAGCAGCCTTCCTGGTGTTCACCTGCATAAATGCTCTTCTCACACTGTGTTCCATCAGCGAGAGAGCGTCCCCGCCCCCCCGCGGATGCCCCCCCCCCTCCACAACAGCCGGCGCGCCAGTGACGTCACTAGCCGGTGAGCTAGCGTCACCACTGTTTGCACCCAACCGTGCGTAGAATGAGTTGAGTTTGTCCGCGAGAGAGGCGTCGTCGCTCCCCATTGAGGGGCCGCTGACTTTGTAGTCAGTTATCGTCCTCAGTCCCCGACTCCCCGCCATAAGCCTCTTGTGTCATTCTGTGCCATTTGTGCCTCCATTTTGTCAGCATACGTCCTCTGCAAGGAAGGGTACAACTCTATCAGCTGAGTAACAATGTTCATCAAAGTGTTGAGTGCTACAGTGTAGGTTAGTTTATTAGGACAAGTGCATGACAGTAAGGTTAGTTAGGGTTAGATATATTTTTTTCTTTTTTCTTTTTAATTCAGATAATGGTTGAAGAAGTGCGTCTTTAGTCGACGGCGAAAGATTGGACGGGTTTCGGCTGTCCTAACTGGGGTGGGTAGTTCATTCCACCATTGTGGGGCAAGGACTGAGAAGAGGCGACTTCTCTTTGATGACCCTCCCGGAGCTCGGATAGGAGTAGGTCTGAGGCGGCCAGAAGATGCAGAGCGTAGGGGTCTTGAGGGTGTGTAGTTAGAGACCATTGACCGGAGGTAGGCGGGAACCGTTCCCTTTGCCGCACGGTATGCCAGGTCGAGGGCCTTGAAGCGGATTTGTGCAGCAATGGGGAGCCAGGCTACAGCCCTACCACACACACACACACTACACACTACACACTACACACTACACACACACCCTACAGCTCTACCACACACACACTACACACATGGTGTCACAAAAACACAGCTAAACTGTATCACATAGTGTATCCACATCTTGATTGATTGAAAACTTTATTTAACAGATTGCAGAATGGGTACAATACAGTACGGCTCAATACACACAATTGTTAAGGGGATGCAGACCAGAGAAAGACTTTCGTCTTGTTTACATCAGGGTCCCCCATTTTCAATTAATCAGGACATTTATGACATACACAACATACAGATATACAGATATACAGTATATCATGACATTTATGACACAAATCGATCTCTAAACAATGTTTGTATGTCTCCACAATGGTATGATTCTGGCCTGGTAGGTTAAGCCACCATTCTACGCAGTTTCTATATCTATCCCACCGTGTCTGTGTAAAAATAGAAACCTTTTTGCGAACTTTAGAAGGTGTTTTTTGTCCATTTCCGTCCATAACGTTAATCTGTGGATGTCATTTGTTGACACCGGATGGCCGTATCCTCGCAACAAAGAGAGCTGCTATTGGTCGAGCGCAAGATACGTGACGAACTCGCACCAATTACGTCAAATAAAACTCTGCAGTGACAAATATCCGTTCGCAAGGAAAGATCTAGTCCCGACTTTAAAATTATGATTGCGCAAAACGGGCAGGATTGTAAATGGAGAACTTTTTATTCCTAAATCGACACCAATATATCTTTCACCCAGAGTGAACATTGAGTAGTCCGCCGAGGTGGGAACGGGATGAAACGATACAGCCTTCACCTTACGGCCTACTATTTGAGGTTGTAGAATCTGTGTTTGTCAAATGTGGGGAGAGTTGGAGTAAAACTGCTTTTATTTTTGGTGCTGGTTATAAAAGGACAAATGCAATGAAATGGGAGCTGTTGAACTTTGTAGTGGGACAGGCAAAATTGTCAATTTATAAAAGTCTGAAAAATGTAATTGACTATGGTTTAGGTGGGGAGTTGCTTCCATTGTTCAAGGCTCTGGTACGAGCTCGAGTTACAGTGGATTTTCGGTTTTATTCACTCCTGAATGATTTTGAGTTTGTTTTGACGCGTTGGTGCTTCAATGACGCTCTTTGTTCGGTTGGTGATGAGCAGCTCTGTTTTAACCCCTTGTTTCTGTGAGGATTTAAATCGTGTCTATGTGTGAATATTAGGGCTGTCAGTTTATCGCGTTAATTAGATTAATTAATTACACAGCAAACTATCGCGTTATGAAAATTAACTCAAAATTAATTAAAAAAAAAATATATTTTTTTTTTTATTTAAATATGTTTTAATCTCATTCATTCCATAAGAACGTAGAATACACATTTACAGACTTTTTTTTATTTGCATGTTCTTGGTATCCGATTCTAGGGACATCTATGGATCTCAGGGAATGTGTTCCCAGTGTCAGAAATACTGTGTCTGTTACGAGGCTTGAACAAATTGTAATGAACCAAATGAGAATATCAATAAATTTTTTTTTATCTTTGACTGTGAATAACACTATGCTAAAATGGACCAGACCTGAAAAATCTAAGCAAATTAATAAATGGAAGATGATTAACACATTGGTCGCCAAGAATGCGTTATGCCGTTTTTGCCCGCCATGCGTTGAACACCAAGAACGACTTACGCTGTTTTTGGGATCAATATTTAATTTTTTCGCCATGGCATTCATAATTCATCCAGCCAACCTCCAGACTGCAGTGGGACCCTGTATGAGATTGCAACGCCTCAACACCGCCGCCTGGTGGATGGTCGGGCGAGTTACACTCTCGCCAAAACCGGAAGTGGCGACCGGTGCGTCGAGGAAATCCCTCCGGCAGTGATATCTTGTTATGTGGATCCAGACAAACACTCAAGTGCATTTGGATCGCTTTCTAAACTTAATAATCGATATGATTTCGGCGTTTATTGCGCCATACAAACCGGAAATGGATCTTGGAGATCAGCGTCGAATAATTGGGATCTTTTTCCTCCAGTCTCATCGACGAACGGTAAGAGGACAGTAACGTTATTTTCAGCCCGATTGTTTATTCATTTCACTGCAAACCATCTGATCAATATATCAACCCATACTAAATAAAGCCGTTACTGATGATCAAGGAATTATAAACGACCCCCCCCCCTTTCCTTCACGCATGATGAAGCATAATGTATACCGACAAAAATGTTGAATTTTTTAATATAGTGTGTATAGGAAAGAAACGCCAATCAATAATCTATCATATGCGTCAGGGCCTATAACTACTGTTTTTGGAATTACAGTAGAAAAGATTAAAAACATACTTATATTCTCGACGCTATTAACACAACAATGTATGAATAAAAAAATATAACGTTCCCACATCCTGAATGATAGATAATCGATGTTGAATGGGCCATAGTAATGTCAATATAGCAATACAAATTTAAAAGTTATAGCCCTGCAAAGAAGGTAAAGATCTCCATAGGCTTTCAACGGTGGCAGACTGGGTGATTTGATGGGCACAACCCCCAACCCCCAATGTGTTAAGGGGAGACCACCCACCTAAAATACAATTTTCCTGATTTTGAGGCAATTTTGAGATTTTTGTATAATGTTGCCCCTTTACATGTCTTCTTTCAAACTAGTGACAAGAAAACTTCAAAAAAACACATTTAGTTGCTTATTTTACTTCATGTTGCCTGATTGCATCCATAATGTGCACATATTGAATGGGGAAGTGCCTCATTTGCATATATAAACATAAAATTCAGAAAACGTGCAATATATTTTTTCTTAGTTTATATGTACATAACAAACTGGGAAAGTTTCATAGTGATATCTATTCAAATATTTTGTTTGCCTATTAGGGGGTACAGTAATCGGTTATTTGTTACTACACTGTTACTACTACTATATCATTATTATTATGTTATTATGTTATTCAGTTATCAGGCATGTGTTTAGGTTGTCTATTACTAATGGTTTGATTGGGTGTTTGTAAATAGCGGTTTAAAAAAGAAATTATGCCATTTTACAATACAGAACTTTGAAGGCGTTTTCCCCAAGGGTAGACATGTACCATTTCCCTAGCAACTACACACCAAACATCCACCTGTTAGAGGACTTTTTGATATATCACTCATCCAGATTTTTTGAAAATTGTATACAAAATAATTATGAGAAAAATTTATTTTTTTATGACTAGGGGGTCATAAAAGGTCATAAATCCCTGTTCGGGTGGCATATAAAAAAATCCTCTAACAAAAACGTAGGTTTTTAATGTAGTAACATGAAAAAACATGAGAAAATATCTATATATCATAATTTTTTTTACAATTTTGCTCGGGGTAACATGCAAAAAGGGCCCATTTTGAATAGACCACGCCCCTTTTGGGTAATAAAATTATGCAACCAAAAAAAATTTAATACTTTTTTTATCTTTTCTTGACTATTCTAAACAATTAAGATGTTTGCAAATGATTTCATCCTTTATTATTTTTTTCCCTATCTAGGGGGGTGGTCTCCCCTTAACCCTTTCACTGCCACCGACGGTAAGGTAGTGTGATAGTAAAGGGTTAACCTTCTGTAGTTTGGCAGTGAAAGGATTAACCTGCTGTTGTGTGGCAGTGAAAGTGTTAACCTTCTGTGTATTGTTGCAGTGAAAGGGTTAACCGTTTGGTAGTGGGGCAGTGAAAGGGTTTTGTAGATATAGTACTGAATTCTGCCATCCGGACACATTCCATTTGAAATATGATTATAGAATATAGAATATCAGGCCTAAAATGGTTATGCGATTAAAATGTGATTAATTAGATACATTTATTACAAATACTGTAATTAATTAGATTACTTGTTTTAATCGCCATGGGATGGGTACCAAATTCGGTACTTTTAAAGGTACTTACCGAAACACGTCGGTACTACCGAGTATCGATTCACGTGAGATACCGTTTAAAAAAAACGTTTTTTTTACACTTTTTTATTTTTTTTTTAAACTTTTTTATTTTCATGTCAACGTTCACACACACAATATATGCTTACCTAGAATTTGACTTGATTCAACAACAAAGCAGTCGGGGGAATGGCAAGCCGAAAACGGTCGAAAGTGTGGTTATTTGAAGTTTTGATTTTTTTTTCACAGCTGAGGTAGGTCGATTTTTAGAGACTAAAGTACAGAAAAAAGGTACCGTTGGGTACCGGTATCGATTCACAGGTACCGGTACCGTATCAGTTCAAATGTGAACGGTACCCATCTGGCCTGACAGCACTAGTGAATATGTTTAATTGACAAATGCTAAAATGTCCTTTTATTAATTGGAAATAAAGGTTCTTAAAAATCAAATCTCTCTCTCTCTCTCTCTCTCTCTCTCTCTCTCTCTCTCTCTCTCTCTCTCTCTCTCTCTCAATTTCAATTCAATTTAAATGGGCTTTATTGACATGGGAAACATACGTTTACATTGCTAAATCCAAACAACACAAAACAATCAAATAGAGAAATCAGAAGAAATCAGTACAGTACAGAAGGAATTATTTGTATGATTGACAGTCATATGGTGGTTGTATTCCGTTGGATGTCCTTTTTTTGTCACAGCAGCTCACAAATCTTGCTGCTGTGTTTGCACATTGTTGTATTTATCCCAGTAGGTATGGGAGTTTGAGTTATTGTCCATGTTTTCAAAGTCTCTTTGGGTGTTTGCAATCTGTGGGAAGTATATGTCTCTGATGTCTTGGTATAGTGGGCAGGTTGAAGTATATGTCTCTGATGTCTTGGTATAGTGGGCAGGTTGAAGTATATGTCTCTGATGTCTTGGTATAGTGGGCAGGTTGAAGTATATGTCTCTGATGTCTTGGTATAGTGGGCAGGTTGAAGTATATGTCTCTGATGTCTTGGTATAGTGGGCAGGTTGAAGTATATGTCTCTGATGTCTTGGTATAGTGGGCAGGTTGAAGTATATGTCTCTGATGTCTTGGTATAGTGGGCAGGTTGAAGTATATGTCTCTGATGTCTTGGTATAGTGGGCAGGTTGAAGTATATGTCTCTGATGTCTTGGTATAGTGCGCAGGTTGAAGTATATGTTTCTGATGTCTTGGTATAGTGGGCAGGTTGAAGTATATGTCTCTGATGTCTTGGTATAGTGGGCAGGTTGTTAAGAAGTGGAGCTCGTTTTCCACCTCATCTTGTGTGCAGTGGGTGCACAGTCTGTCTTCTCTTGGGAGCCAGGTCTGCCTATGGCGGCCTTTCTCGATGGCTAGGCTGTGCTCGCTGAGTCTGTACCTAGTCAAGGATCTTCTTAGTTTTGGGTCAGTCACAGTGCTCAGGTATTCTGCCACTGTGTACTCTCTGTTTAGGGCTCTGGTTTTGGGTTGTTTCTTTCCAATGTGTCAGATAGTTTTCTTTTTGTTTTCTTATAATTTGATTTAGTCCAGTGTGGTTTCTGTCTGGTGGCTCTGCTTGTGTTTGTGAGCAGAGTCCCAGAACCATCTGGCTGAGTGGGCATCTCTCAAGGGTCTCTCTGTAGGTGAGGGCTATGTTGTGGAATTTTCTTTGAGGTGATTGTGGAATTTAAATGCTCTTTTTTGAATTTTGATGATTTGGTGTCATGGTACATAACAGTGGGTATCTTCCTAGTTGTGCTCTGCATGCATTATTTGGTGTTTTCCGTTGGGTGCGGAGAATGGATTTGCAAAATTCTGCATGCAGAGTCTTAATTGGGTATTTGTCCCATGTTGTGAAGTCTTGGTTTGCAAGTGGGCCCCAGACTTCACAACCATATAGGGAAATCGGTTCTATGACGGAGTCTAATATTTTGAGCCAGATTTTGATTGGAATGTCTAACTTGATGTTCCTTTTGATGGCATAGAAAGCCCTTCTTGCTTTGTCTCTCAGGTCGTTCACAGCTTGGTTGAAGTTCCCTGTAGCACTGATGTTTAGGCCGAGATATGTGTCATTTTTGTGTGGTCTAGGGAAATTGTGTCTAGGAGGAATTTGTGTTTTTGTTGTTGTAGGCTGGGCCTTTTTTGGAATATCATAATTTTTGTTTTGGTTAGGTTTACTGTCAGTGCCCATGTCTGGGAGAATCTGTGCAGAAGGTCAAGGTGCTGCTGTAGCCCTTATTTTGTTGGGGACAGCAGCACCAGGTCATCTGCAAACAGTAGGCATTTGACTTCTGTGTTTGCTAGGGGGATGCCAGGTGCTGCAGTTTGTTCCAATGTTTTTGCCAGTTCATTTATGTATATGTTGAAGAGGGTTGGACTCAAACTGCACCCCTGTCTGACCCCACAGCTTTGAGGAAAGAAGTCTGTGTGTTTTTCCTCATTCCTCACAGCACATGTGTTGTTGGTGTACATTGGGCCTCATTCAACAATACTCTCTTATTATTTTTCTTATAATCTTGCTTACCTGTCTGTTAAGAGAATAATAAGAAAAGCCACCGCCACATTCATCAAGCCGTTCATAAAGTCCAAATCTGTTCTTACCCAGGTTTTTTGAATGGTGAATCCCACTCATTCTAAACTGGATGCGCGTTCGCGTGCAAGTCATTTGCATACAGAGACACGCCTCACGGGCTCATTATAATACGAGAGCCGTGGGTCTGCATTGTATAGAGCGGATCCCTCTGCCGTATTAAGCGATGGATCACTTTGCGATGCATCAAAATTAGATAGGAATTAGGGATGCTCGATATTGGCTTTTTTACCGATACCGATATATGCAGGGTTTCCCCCCCAAAAAACTGAATAATTTCAGGGAATTAACATTACATATATCTTGTTGTGGAATTAACACAACATTATGCATACTTTTGACAATAAATAAAATCAGAATTTGTTCTTACTTGCTTGCCTGGGTAAATAAAGGTTATAGAAATGTAAAAAAAAATTAAAAAAAGTTTTTTTGAAAACAGATACCGATATTTTCCGATATCACATTTTAATGCCAATATCGGCCGATAATATTGGTAGGCCGATAATATCGGACATCCCTAATAGGAATCAAATGTATTGTCATCATACAGCACCTAATATATGGAATATACTGTATTAATATAGTAGTTGGCTAGTTGCATGCTTCTGGCCACCTCCCGCAGTGCGCGCATACACACGTACTGTATACAGTACGTGCAAAGTGAATCGTTCCAGCAAAGTACTGTAGGCTTTGTCAATATACTGAACGACTGTGCGTTGTCAAGAGCCAATCGGACAGGTTGCCTCATCTCATCTGGCTCTGCAAATAGATCTAGAGTCTGAATATCTCCGCATATATAGCCTGCTGATGAGTCAAATCCATTCTGAGAACGGAATGCAGTGCCCAAGACACGGGTCTTGATTGATTGATTGAAAATTGTATTAACAGATTGCAGAATGGGTACAATACAGTACGGCTCAATACACACAATTGTTAAGGGGATGCAGACCAGAGAAAGACTTTCGTCTTGTTTACATCAGGGTCCCCCATTTTCAATTCATACTGACATATGACATACATGACATACAGATAGACAGTACTGCTACATCTAGACATTTATGACATACCAGATTTACAAATACAGTACTGTTTGTGATACAAAAAGAGTAAAAAAAAAAGAAGAGAGTATATACATTTGACGAAGAAACTGTACATTGGAGGAGGTGGGGGGGGGGGTTGGGTAGGTGGGGGGGTGTGTGGGGGGGGGACTGTACATTGGATGTGGTTGGGTGGGTGGGGGGTGGGGGGGGGATGGGTAGGCAGGGTGGGGCTAACCGTACATTGGATTATCGACGAAACATTACTTGGTCCAAGAAGAGGGTCTCGTGTATTACTGGGTTTAAGTCAGTTGTTTATTTATTTATGTTTTACTGTTTGCATACGAGGTGGTCCACAAATGTTCTTGATAACAATCTAGTGGTCCGCATAAAAGAGAAGTTTGGGAACCACTGATATAGACAATCTCTAAATATGCGTTCTATGCTACGTATACAGTACTGCATATCTGTATGTCATGTCATAAATGTCATGATATATATCTGTATATCTGTATGTTGTGTATGTCATAAATGTCATTATGAATTGAAAATGGGGGACCCTGATGTAAACGAGACGAAAGTCTTTCTCTGGTCTGCATCCCCTTTACAATTGTATTTATTGAGCTGTACTGTACTGTACCCATTCTGCAATCTGGTAAATAAAATCTTCAATCAATCAATGGCCTGGGCGGCCAGAGCATAACTGTTCTAACAGTAATATATAATCCATTTCAGACAGAACGCACGCAATAAGTTATAACAATTATTATTATTATTGAAAAGTTCTGTATTTTTAAAGTCGTATTTGGGAGCAATTAACCAATGGTATGCTTTTTTTATTTTATTTTTATTTTGGGTAAGAGTTTCTTATTTCCGTAAGAGTGCTCTCGACCACTCTTATAATTTGTTCTTGCCTGAGAAAAACAATAAGAAAACTTTGCTGAATCCCAGGTAAGAACAAAGTAAGAGGAAATGCTAGTTAAGAACGAAATCTGTTCTTATATCGCTTCATGCATGAGGCCCATTGACTATCTAACAGCTTGTACAGCAGACCCTCGTGCCAAATTGAGTCAAATGCTTTTTGGAAGTCAATGAAACAGGAGTATACTTAGCTTTTATTTTTATTTATTTGGTTGTCGATTAGGGTGCTGAGGGTGAGAATGTGGTCTGTTGTACGGTGATTTGGTAGGAAGCCAATCTGTGATTTGCTCAAGGCATTGTTGTTTGTGAGGAAATGTATGAGTCTGTGGTTGTTGATCATACAGAGGATTTTCCAAGGTTGCTGTTGACACAGATCCCACGGTAGTTGTTTGGGTCAGATTTGTCTCCCTTTTTGTGGAGCGGTGTTATGAGTCCTTGGTTCCAGATATTGGGGAAGATCCCGGAGCTAAGGACAATGATAAGGAGTTTTAGTATAGCCAATTGGAATTTGGAGTCTGTGAATTTTATCATTTCGTTTAAGATACCATCCGCTCCGCAGGCCTTCTTGGTTTTGAGTGATTTTATTTAGTCCTGTAGTTCTTGTAATCGGGGAGTCTAGCGGGTTCT